>NC_092224.1:79316149-79433649 GCF_036320965.1 Panulirus ornatus | reverse complement strand
GAGACGGATAGGATGACCAACTGCCACACCCAGGCAAGAAGAGTATTGGAGGTTCACTAGAAATGAGAAGCTGTTGGAGGTGACGCATCAACAGTACCACGCGAGCTGGGTGAGGAGGTACTGAGTTAGAGAGCAACGGGACTCGCTCGATAGTGAAGTAGACGAGGAAGTTTGGTGGTGAAGGAAGTATGTGTGAAATAAAAGGATGCTGTGATAATGAAGACGGAAGACCAGGATGAGAGGAATAGGAGAACGTGAGAGCAAATGAGCGAAGGGAACGAGCACAAACGACCAGTAGGGTCGTCTTGAGGCTGTTCGAGATCGTGCGAGAAAGAAACAGATGGCTTAAGTAAAAGTATATGCTTAAACTTCATATGCAAATAGGGACTTCAAACGATGAGTTTGTCGAGTCTGTTCTTAAACGTGATGCTTTCAGCTTCTGTAATTGGTAAACCATTCCCGGTATTCTTTGCCTCATTCGAAGTAGACTATTCGGCGTGAGATTTTTATCCATAACTGTGAGCGAGATTCAGATGAATCTTGCTTGCAATAGCTACATTGATCGATGTTATCAAAAGTCGCTGATGATTTTTAAGTACCCGTACCAACTCGCCACTTAAACCTTCTCTTTCCTAAGTTGAATAGATTTAAGTTGTATCAACGCTTCTTATCATTTTGCCCCCAGTAGTTTGCTGCCGTACTCTCTCTCTCTCTCTCTCTCTCTCTCTCTCTCTCTCTCTCTCTCTCTCTCTCTCTCTCTCTCTCTCCTGTTTATGTCTTCCTTTGAAGGACAACCAAATATAGATACAGTTTCCCAGGTTGGGGCGCACTAGTGGTAGTGTAAAGGGTGAGATTCTTTGTGTCGTGGACTTGAATTCGAATGTCGTGCCCATAAACCTAGAAATTGGTTAATTGGGTTGATTGCTTCTGTACACTGTTTACACGGCTTTCGGTCATCCAGAGTTCTTGCACCCTTTTCTTTTTTTCCTTTTCACCTAAGCAGAATTCATACCATAGCTTGCCTTGTCGAGTTTGCTACCGATGTTTGAAGTTTTGTACTTATGCACTTGTTTCTTTTGAGCCCAGACGAAGAGTTTGTTGTGTTAGTTTGAAATTGCGGACGATCAGTTTCTCTTATAGCTTTATGTCCCAGCTTAGTCTCGTCTGTGAATTATGATACCTTGCAATGCAGTCTGTTCTTAGTATCATTGACGTATATGAGAAAGAGAGATGGTGCTATAACTGATCCCTGGGGCACGCCACCATTAATCACTGATATTTTGTTTACGACCAGTTAACCAGTTGTCTAGCCACCGAAGCACAGTTTCACCTGTACCGTGTGACAACATTTGCTGGTCATCTGTGATGTGGGGGTTTAATCGAGCGCTTTCTGATAATGTTATAGATGACATCAGATAATGTTGATATACTTGTTGATTATATCGCGAAAGGAATAGAGTAGATTTTGTAAGATGTGAATGCTTTCGTAAGTAAATTTATCAGAGAATCGGTCATGAAATCCTATAGATGATTTACAATCATGTTTCGAATGATGCTCAGAGGTGAAATGATTGCAGCACCCGTACAAGACTACAAGATTTTTGGTAAACAGAGTTCTTAATGATCAGTAGGAGGGGTGTCCACGATCGAGTGCAGAAAATGGTTATGCCTAGCATGTTTATGCTATTGTAAGTTTGAACTGAGTGGCGTTTTGAAATTTGATGAAAGGAAACGAGCGAGATTTGGGCGACATGATTAAAAACCTGTGTTTTTTTTGGTACCGTAGAACATAACTGGGACATTGCTTCTCCATTGTAGATGTTGTATAGGTCCAAGTTGTTTACACCAAGAAATATGTTCAAGGCGAGATACAGAATGGGTATCGGAGCGAAGTGGTTATGGTGAGTGAGCTGCGGAATGCAGGATAGAATCGCCTACGTTAGAGTGTAAGGTATGGGTAAAGACGATCGCGATAGAAGACATTATATATGCCAGAGCAGAATGCTGAAGAACATCGGTTTTGATAGGATGGGAATGGAATAAGTCGTGCCATCAACGACTCTCGTGATGAAGTAATTGAAAGGGAAGTTACGCACAAGAGAACAGAAAGAACCAGAAAAAAAAAACAACAGAGGAAGGAAGTCCTTTTTGTATGTTGAGGACCACGACAAAAGATTTAAGTCCCAGACACAGGAGGTCCACAGGGGTCTAAGTAGTAGAGAAGATCACCAGTAGATCTTGCGCCTTGAAAACTGGAGTCGAGGAGTTTCGAAAATGAAGACCATAGAAGTGAGGATGATAGGTCGATGTTGAAGGTGTTAGAGCGGTTTGCTTTCTTATATTAAGGACGGCTTGGGCTAAAGCATGCTACCCAAGATGAAGAAAAGGTTTGGATCTTCAAACTCGGGTGGAACGGACAAGCTAGGAACTGAGGAACGGTATTGGCTTAGAGTTACATCCCTTGTAAAACGTGGGAAGGGGGGTATGCCTTGCCCACCTATAGCTGGAAGAGAATTTGGAGACCCTTGCACGATGGAGTTGTAGGAGAGGGCGTGGTCGCAGGGGAGAGAGGAGGTAGGATGATTTGAATTATGTTTAGAGGAAAATGACGAAAGAGAGATCGGCTTTATCATTGTGAGAAGTAAGTGTAGACTGAAGAAGACGGAAAAAAAAAGATATGGAAAGTTTGAATGGCAGAACTAGATGCTTCTGGTTAAGGACCAGGAAGGTTGAATGACGGAAGGAGACATATCAGCACAGTTTCGATTCACGAGTGCGTGTTTGACTCTACGAGTGACGTCGTGCAATGATTCAGAGCAGATATAATGGCTGGATTGAGAATCTGTTCAGAGGAAGCGTTCCATAGTTCAGCACGCTCTGACCCTGATGTGACAAGCAGCAGAAGTAGCGCAGTCAACCCAAAATCAAGGAGGGGAAAAATGCATTTCGTGAAAGAAAGGAAGTACGACTCTCCCCCAGCCAAGCCGACCCCTCCCATGTGGTCAGTACAAGTGGAGGTAATTCAGCCCAGGCAGTACTGGACCTGGGGAAAGTTTAGTGCGAAAAAGCCGCGCAAGGGAAATCCGCCAATCCTTCACAAAGTTCCGAAGTGGGAGTTGCGAGACAGGGATATAGTGGGGGTGGACGTGCTCTGTATGAAAGGAGACCCGTGAGATTGTGACGAGAACACCCCTAAGAAGAGGGAGGAGTTCTGAGGTGAAGAAGAGGAGGGTCTGGCAAGGAAATTGCTCGTGAAGACCAGGAACTAATCGTTGGTGTTTGATTAATAATCTCGGCTCCTTATGGGTCGTGCCAAGTAGTGAAGCCAAGCCAGTGCTACGCATTGAGAACCCTGCGTAGACGATTTCATCTTGTGGGTGTGAAGAGCGTAACACTGCTTGGTGTTCAGTCAAGCGCTCGAAGAGTTCCATATATCTGGAGTTACCGATGGAAGTTTAGGTGTTGGGATTTTGGAAGGAAAAGGGGAAATATCGAATTAGATCGACGATGCGAGCAGTGGCTGTATTTGTACTTCAGGATAAAAGCACCAAACACCAGCCCTGGAAATGAAACGACTGCAGAGTTTATAGTTGGATATTCGAAAGTGGAAAACGAAGGCAGCCTTGAACAGTTGGGTTTGAGAGAGAGAAAAAAAAAAGATCAGATGAGGATGTGAAAAGATGGTGATCGGCAAAGGGAAGGTTGGATTTGAGACCATGGATGTTGCTGGAGTAGATGGAGAGAGTAATGGGTCACAGACTTATGAGTACGCAAGGAAGTCTGCGCTCATTATTCCAAAAGAAAGAAAACGGGACTTATCAAATCCGCGAACAAGAAGTTCATAGCTGGATGACCCATAAGAGAGAGAGAGCCATTACGCACCAGACCAAGCACAGTTGTCCTCTGACACCCATATCTCAATAAGAATACACAGATTAGAGATAAGGAAGAATTGAATGAAAAAGCGAAATACAGAAAAAAAGAGAAAAACACGTCCTTGAAAATGACTTTACCTTCACTACACTTGCAACTTTGTGCCGAACACAGGGTACTATCCCCCTGAGATTCAAGGAACCCAGAGTAACAGCACTACCAAACCCAAGATAACTGAATATCATCCCAAAGAATTACTGACGTACGGCTTTCTCAGAAGCGCCTGGGAAAATATTGGAAAGAGTGATTGCCTTTAGAAGACAACAGTCTCTACTTTCGCAATCGACATAGACGCCAGAGGCGCAGAAGGATCACCTTTGCACACTCGATCGCCACAGAATGATGATCAGTTACAAGAGGCTTATAGGAAAGTACACTGCTCAATTATTCAATTAAAGATAAGCAAAAACCCTAGACAAAGTGTGGATGTAAAGCTAATAGTATGAAGAACCAAAGTTTGGCAGAGCTGGAGGTTATTAAGTGACAACTTTGTGACTCCTTTCACCAACGACCACCGCATTGACTGTAAACTCAACAACGCCATCCAAATTCCCCGTTACCAGGCGGGGTCCCACTGGGTAGCATCTTGTCACCAACGTTGTTTATAAGCCACAGATCCGATCTCCCACTACCACCAAGGAACAATGACATGGGAATATTTTACGTCATTTCCCTGAACATACCAACCTTGTACAATTGGAGGCATCTAGACTGAAGACCTATGAGACTGGAGAATGAAGGTGGAAATTAACATTAACACGTTTACAACTTCGGCACTGGCAGAGTGAAACTGACCTGCATAACAGGAGAAGATACTGAGATGCTGATCCTTAAAGAGCCGTAAAATACGTGGCCACACACACACACACACACACACACACACACCAGTGTTACTTCAGTTAAAACCTGTGATTCTGTGATCACGAGAGAGAGATTCAAATCTTCCCTCATTGACTACGCCAAGAATTGTAACATGAATATTACTGAGGGTCTTCGTCTAAACCGTATAGCTTTGTCGCTGGCAATACTAGTAAAATCTTAAGTCTGTCGTGACCGCATCATAAAATTTTATGACTCGAAAGCCAGAAGCCACACGCTTGTGAAAGGAAGCAGCACATTTTCGCCACCCATATATATATATATATATATATATATATATATATATATATATATATATATATATATATACATATAAATTGGATGTATGAGTATCGTATATCTTAATTTTAGTCTCCCTTGAAGATGTAATGCACGAAAGTGCACTCGGGACTTACCTTCTTTCATTTTTACTTAGATCACTCGCGTTATCGTGACCTCATTGCAGTATATATATATATATATATATATATATATATATATATATATATATATATATATATATATATATATATATATAAGGTTTCCGAACTCCGCCTTCATGAGTAAACACCGTCAGTGAAAAATCTTTGGCGAGGCTGTAAGTACAGTTTCGTCTAAGAACTTCTCACTCCGATGGAATTCACATTTCCTGCAACTGGAAGTAGCGAAACCTGTAGCTGCTGGAGTCTCTGGAAAGGGATCCTGAGGAGCAACAAGCGTCTTGGCTCATAAATTTGTCCTGGGATAATTATAAACACTTAAGGTGTACATGTTTATTTATTTAGTTTACTTAGTGTTACCCCTAGGTCCATTTTCTATGAAAGGATCCTGGTGTTATCCAAGACTCTTCTAAACGCTCCTGCAACTCAAGGCTGCGCTATGTCCAGAAGCAGGGTAACGCAGACTCTTGTGGAGTAAGAAGTTAATTGATGATACTGTCTCTACTCCCAGTGATACAACATCACCGAAGTTGACTTTCCACATGAGCAGGCGGAGTCCGGTAACATATATATATATATATATATATATATATATATATATATATATATATATATATATATATATAGATAGATAGATATAGATAGATATAAACTTTAACATATATCTGTTTAGGAGAAACGCCTTTTTATAATCGTTACAAATTTACGTCAAGGAAACTGTCGATCACACCTAGCGCTCGCCTGAAGGTTGGAGAGCGAGGCAAGCAGCCAGCAGCGCCACCACCACACTGCCTGCAGTGTGTGCGAGAGAGGGAGAGATGTATATATACTGTGACACCATTTACACCGTCGTCCGCGACCGGGGTCGTACAGATAACGAGGACACGTGTACGACGTGGTGGTGAGCGATCGTAAATACGTATACAGTCATGAAATAAACTGGCAGTCTCACCCACACCCCAGCAAGCAGTCATGTATTTCATTTCCAAGCGACAAGTGCAGGGTGGATGTGGAGTGTGTGTTTGACAGGCCCTCGTTGCTAATGAGGAGGAGGAGGAGGAGGGGGTTGGGGAGGGCCGGGCCCAATTAGCTCGTAAGTAGATTTCAGGTTAGTCGGGGACAACCTGGCCCTTTTGAATGCACAGACGCGTCGTCGTGCCCTTCTCCCAGCAGCGGGGTCGGGGCTTATAATGACATTTTCCCAAGGTGATGACCGAGTGTTTGGGAGGCGTCCACGGCGCAGGCGTAAGGAGCTTTTGGAGAAAGTGGGATGGTGGCTCTCTCTCTCTCTCTCTCTCTCTCTCTCTCTCTCTCTCTCTCTCTCTCTCTCTCTCTCTCTGTATGTATGTATGTGAATGTCAAGTGATATTTTGGAAATGTTTTTTTTATTTCTTTTCTACTTTTGATCGAAAAGGTACTGGAAGATGTTGCTCTGTGTGTTTTGCATAGTTGGTGTGCCAGTCTGTGCAAAAACGGTGTATATATATATATATATATATATATATATATATATATATATATATTCCCCAATTGCCTCCCCCCCATCCGCCCCCTCTTTATGTGGCGTTCCTTCAGCTTGACGTGTTGCACTCCAATCAGTAGGATGGGAATGAGAGGGGGGTCTCTCTCATTCGGAGCGAGGTGTATCGTGAACGTGACTATACTCCTTTCCATCCACTGGTGATGAGAGACAGCCTCATCGACGGGTGACGACCAGTCATTCCCGAACCACAAGGTGAGGGAGGAGGGGATTTGACATGGGTGAAGTCTGGCGCGCGCCATCGCCAGTTTACGCCACTTTAAGGCGGAACTCCCAAGTGATACTGGTGCTTGTGTCGGCCATGAGTGACGTGCCAGGGTTTATATGTTGGTATACCATAAGCAGTGAAGGTTGAGAGACCATGGTATAACAGTGCTGAGTATCGCCCATCAGTGGAGATACCCGCCAGAGGCAACAAAATCAAGTGCCACAGATGATACGTAATGGCTTGATTACGTCATAAAACAATACGAGAGGTGGGCGTGGAACAACGCATGCAGACAGTGATATGCCACATGTGCACTGATTAGAGTCCTGGACAGTGAGAATGTCGACCATGATAGCATCACCACGATACAAACCAGAAGATAATACGCCTTTTCAACGCGGTATAGCTCAAAGCAGGACGGCAAGCATATGGGGACGTCGACCATCTGTGGGATCGCCTGGGACGCAAAACAGTGGTAAGCCACAATAGTGAATGGTCCGGGGTGGGGGGGAATAAGGATGGACCAAATGCCAGTATGGTCGGGAGACATACTTATGTACTGAACTCGATCAGTCCTTACGAGCTTTAATGACGTCATTCTCTCCTCTCGACGCTCGGCTGGGCAATATCAAAAAATATTAGATTTACTTAAAACTTCATCAGAACAGACTTTGTACACACTTAGAAATTAATAACTACCTATAGAATAAGGACGCTCATCTTTGGTCGTGTGTAGGATTAGAGAGAGAGAGAGAGAGAGAGAGAGAGAGAGAGAGAGAGAGGAGAGAGAGAGAGAGAGAGAGAGAGAGAGAAAAGAAGGCAGATTTTTACATTATTATTGGTATATTATTACATTATTGTTGGTCATAGTTTCTTATAAATATTATGTTTGAAGATCTTGTAATGCTGGGGTCTGATATGTTTACATGGGATTGTTTTTGTTTTTTGTGATTATTTAAGTGACAAACGAGACTTTTGGCAGAATTGGCAAATAGAAAACGGCGATACAACTGATCGATAACTTTTTTTTAATCAAGTTTTCGTATCGGAGATGAGGTACGATTCCCCTCATTGGATTCTGGGACGCTGAACGCCAAGGTGGTCATGAAATCGCTCCGATCGGCTACGAGGTCTTTCGAGAAAAATTCTCTTGTCTTACGCTTAACACACGCTGTATTGACGACACAGTGGACAGCCACTAGCTTACCTCGAGTAACCGCTACGCTTCTACGCCAGTCGCTTGACCCTCTCCACAAACAGGACATAAAGTTATCTGCACCGGTCACGCACTTCCGAGGCTAACTTGATGGCTTTCGGCAAAGAAATCACTCACCAGTCAGTCATTCGTGAACCTTCGTACATCCGTATTCGTGCTCAGCGCCCCGGAATTTTTGTCAAGATTCGCTACTTTCGTACCAGAGACATTTTGGCAGTTCATCAGTGTCCTGGAAGTTCTTATATTTCATCGTTACGCAGACCCGACCCATTCTCTGGAAATTTTCTTACTGGATTCCCCTCCCATAACGGAACGAACCACGAACATTCGAGCGAAGCTGACTTCGTCAGCACCTGCAGCAGGTATTGTTGCGGCACCGAAGCCGCCTCCACGCCTGTAAGGGCCTTCGTTAGGCTGGGTCTGTTAATTGTTGACCTTACTAATACGTCAGGGGATTTCTTGACACACGATCCCTCCCTCCACCTTCATCCTTCGGCCGGCACCATCTCCATATGGCGCAGGTCCTCCTGCAGCTGACGTAGAAGTTGGTGTCGACAAATGAGTGATGTTGGGCGACGGTCTGGCCTCGACCAGCTGAAAGGTAGACCTGCCTGGGCAGACACACACTGGGGTAACTCGACACGCTTCGACGAACTGTATGAGGTAAATCCTAAACTAAGTTAGCACAATGTTAATTGAGTCAGGGGGGTAATGCAGCATAAGCAGCGTTCGGTTAGTCGCCGAGAGAAAGTGGTAATTGCATGATCACACATCACACAAAGGAATACAGTCCATTACCTTCACTTTCAAAATCCCACACACATACTTTACGTCAACGTCCCAACACACACACACACACACACACACACACATACACACACACACACACGGGCTGCTCGGGGACAGGAATTGTTGGCGTGGTTGTCGTGTAAGAAGGGAAAGTTATTTTGCCGATCACCATCATCATAGAAAGAGAGAGCGAGAGAGAGAGAGAGGACTGTAGGTGTATAGGAATGAACATATGCCATCCGCGAGACGAAGATGTTTGCTCTCACTGACCAAAAGTCCCCTTTTTCTGTGTGTAATTACATGACTCTCTCTCTCTCTCTCTCTCTCTCTCTCTCTCTCTCTCTCTCTCTCTCTCTCTCTCTCTCTACCAGCTGAAGGTAACATCATACTACCTTCAGGCCGCATTACCGTCATTTCACGAGACTGAGTACAGTCTCATCAGAGAATTTCTCGATTCAAAAGGGTCCATCCTGTTCCCGCTACTGAATGGAGTGCAGCATTGAAGCTGCGGAAACTCCTGGAAAGGGGGTCTTGGGGTTACGGCCCTTTGCGAATGTGAACTTTAAAGTGAGAAGATCCCGTTCCTCTTAGTCCCCTTCTACGTCGAGCAGAGATACTTACATCGCTGGTGGCTGACTCGAGTGAGAAACTGCAGAAGCTGGTGCCTGAGTTTGGAAAAACGTGTGAAAGGAGAAAGTTGAGAGTAAATGTGAATAAGAGCAAGGTTATTAGGTTCAGTAGGGTTGAGGAACAATTTAGTTGAGATATAAGTTTGAATGGAGAAAGACTGGAGGATGTGAAGTGTTTCAGATATCTGGGAATAGACTAGGCAACGAATGGCTCCATTGAAGCTGAAGTGAGCCGTAGGTGGGGGAGGGTGCGAAGGTTCTGGGAGCGATGAAGAATGTGTAGAGAGAACGTTATCTCGGAGAGCAAAAATGGGCATGTTTGAAGGATGAGTGGTTCCAACAATGTTATATGGTTGTGAGGTGTGGGCTATAGATAGGCTTGTGCGGAGAAGGGTGGGATGTGTTGGAAACGAAATGCTTAAGGACAGTATGTGGTGTGAGGTCGTTTGATCGGGTAAGTAATGAAAGGGTAAGAGAGATGAGTGGTAATAAAAAGAGTGTGGTTGAGAGAGCAGAAGAGGGTGCGTTGAAATGGTGAGGACATATGGAGAGAATGCGTGAGGAAATGTTAACAAAGAGATTATATATGTTAGAAGTGGAGGGAACAAAGGAGAAGCGGGAGACCAAAATGAAGGTGGAAGGATGGAGGAAAAAGGATTTTGAGCGATCTGGGCCTGAACATGCAGGAGAGTGAAAGGCTTACGCGGAATGGAGTGAACTGGAACTATGTAGTATAATGGGGTCGACGTGTCGTCAGTGGACTGAACCTGGGACTGTGAAATGTCGGGTAAACCGTGGAAAGTCTGTGGGGCCTGGATGTGGATAAGGAGCAGTGGCTTCGGTGCATTATACATGACTGCTAGAGAATGGATGTGAGCGGATGTGGCCTTTCTTCATCTGTTTCCTGGCGCTTCTTCGCGGACGCAAGTGATGGCGATGCTGTTTCCTTCTTCTTAGAAGCATGTGTTTGTGCATCCCATCCCTTTCTAACCCCTCTAACTTTGCTTTGACATCTGCCATTTCCAAAGTCTTTGAATCTCTCTCCAACTCCCATATCTTTAGACATCTTGAATTTCACAGTCTTCTCTCTGGCAACCGTAAGGCGAGATCCACTGGTGATATTCTTTCCTTCTTTCTAATGTCTTGTCATCATCCTTGAAAGATTTTGGGAAATCTTATGTAGTTGCCCTTGATATATACAGGGTGTGGCATTAGGGTCTCATCTCTAAGCTCTCATTTCTTTTTGGCTTCCCTCCCTCACTTTGCTCCCTCATATCTAGCTTCCTCTCTGGCCGATCTCTCTCTGTGGTTGTTGATGTCTCAGCCTTTCCCCCCTTTTTCCTTCAACTGCGGTGTCCCTCAGGTTCTCTCCAGTCTCTTACACTTCTCAACGATTTCCTTCCTTCTACAAATAACCAAATGCACTCATACACTGACGACTCGACTCTGCATTCATCCAAATCCCTTCAGTTCTGTTTCTTCTCTCACTCGGTCTGCATCTCGCATCGACACAACTTCCTCAGTGAACTCAGATTTGGAGGGGATATCTTAGTTGGGTCGACGAAAGTTTAATGCCTTCAAGACACAGTTTCTCCCCATCTCTTTTTCGAGAATCCCTCGCAACTTTCTTCTCTCCTTTGAAGGCTTTCTGTTGACAACTTTTAACTCAGTCAACATACTTAGTGTTACTCTAATACTCCACTCTATCTTGAGAACTCACATTACGGAATTAGCTTTGTCTGCCTTGAAGAAACTGAGAGTTTTGTTTAGTTGTCGAAATTTCTTTTCTTAACATTTGCTCCGTATAAACGAAGGACTGATCCATCCTTGTATGGAGTACTACTCCCATGTCTAGGGTGGTTCTAACTCATTATCCTTACTTGACTGTGTAAATTCGAAAACAGTCTGACTCATCATCTCTCTCATGCTAACTTCAAAACTTGACCCCCATTTGCCCTACGCCGCTTTGTTGGTTTCTCTCTTCTACAGGTATTACTGCGGTTTTTACCCCCGAGAGCTGGCTGCTTGTTTGCCCCCACTACTAGTTAGACCACGTAAGATTGTCCACTTTCTCCGAAATTCGTAAATACTTATTTTTTTGTCATTTCTATTTTCCTTTCTTTAACCACTTAATATCTCAGTTAAGGCCTAGCTTTGATGTGGACTTTTGTCCGTAACTGGTATATATATATATATATATATATATATATATATATATATATATATATATATATATATATATAAAGATAGATAGATAGATATAGATATATTCCAACATGTCACGAAGCATATGAAAGTCAGGGGGACACTAATTCGTTTCGCTTTGATCTGCAGTCGACTTGATACAGTTAACTGTGGCCCTGTGGGATAAGGTACATTGCGTTATTAACTGTGTAATGCATGGTACACGTCATCGCTAGAGGACTCTGTGCAAATGGGAAGGGGGCCTGAAGGAAGGAGGAGAATTTATGCTGGCCTCGGTGAAATATTAATAAATAATTTTTGTGAGAGGAAAACTGACGGAAGAAATTATGATAAAAGGTTTCGATTAGATGAGGAGGAGGAAGAGGAAGATAATCCCAAACTTTAATCCATAAAACTTTTAAGGAGAGGATATAAAAGAGTTTGATTTAGGGAGATGATTATTGGAGTGATTAATGGCGATATCTTTGACACTGGTGGCGGAATATGCGAATGATTTAATGCATGGGCTCCGTGTGTGCGTGTGCGAGAGAGAGATTTTCACGGGAAAATTTTTATATTCGTGGCCTCATGACTGCGCCAGATTGGGATGGAGGTTATTCATATTGGATGGAAATTATATACGTAGAAGATGAAGAAATGATATAGCACTAAAATATCTCGGAAAAAAAAAAGTATCTTAGAGGTTACATTAACCCTCTGATAAACCTTGTGTCTCAGGGAACTAGGTACCAGATAGAGGGAAGACCCGTTTTCGATGGACTGAAGAGCAGAAAACGGTATTATGGTCCCTCATGGGAAGAGACGAGTCTTCCAACTCTATAGACACCCGTGTTATAGACTGGTGTGGTGTATGAACGACTAGGAAGAGTAATCATGATTGAGAATATATAATATTTAGAGGACGTGGAGTAATGGTGATCGAGAATATATAATATTCAGAGGACGTGACTTACGTACGTAATAACCATCACAGATTTTGTGTCTACTGAAGGTGTTTTCTGAAGATGTTTAACATATACGGTAAGATCTCCTACTTAGTACATGTTTTACAGGGAAAAGGAGGAAGATAGGTGGAAATGGCCACTTTAATAATCCATCAGAAAGCCTTTGACACTGTTGGATCAGGAAGTAATTGTAAGAAGTAACGCTTCGTATAAATATAAGGGTAACGTCCCTGGAGATGGATTTAAGACTGCTATAATCAGACGAAGCACAAGGCAGGACATGTGATGTGGATTCTCAAAGTATATCCTGAAGGGAGAATGTAATCCCCGGAAGTAATTAAAACAACTTTGGTGAATAAAAGAGAAAAAGAAGAAAATATTGTGGTGGTGATTACTATTCCTTCTGACGTGTCCTTAGGTGTTTAGCCAGTCAATATAAGCCGTTCAAAGGCTCGGGAGACGCGGCAAGAAACGAATCAGCAGCGTCAGGAAAGATGTTCACAAAGAGTTGGATTAATAAGTTGAAGAGTCGGATGATCTTGTGTGAGGTATAAGGCGTATGACACAAGCTCCGGGAAGGTTATGAGTCACCTTATTTTTATAGAAACTAACAGATGATGAGAGATCTTCTTTGTATATATACAGTATATAGACACACACACACACACACATACAACACCGTCTCTTCATTCACCATAGGCTCAGGACACTTGGACTTTCCTCCATCTGATGAATGTACGAACATGTACATTGCTTTCATTTCTTTCAGTATTATACACCCCTCGCCTGACCTTCTTCCCATAGACACCAGAGCGCAGCAGCTGCTTGAGGGATGGGAGATTATGACGTCACAGCATCATGCTGGGCGAGAATCCCCTTCCAGGATCTCTGGTCGCGGATCTCACGTAGACAGACTTGTTAGTGACGTATTACAGTTCTTTGAGAAGCGCACTCGGGATGTGGATGCGCGAGACTTGACTCAGGGGGGGCGAGGCTTGACTTAGGGGGCGAGGTTTGACTCAGGTCAGCGGCAAGGCTTGACTCAGGTCAGGGGCTAGGCTTCACTCAGTAGCTAGACTTGACTTAGGTCACAGACGAGGATTGGCCAGGTAACATGGCGGTTGGAGAAAGATGTGAGGAGAACAACTGTTCAACCATAAATCACATCTGATGAAACCATTATTTTCTTTGTGTAATGTTGGTTAACAACGACGCATGAAACAACACAAGGATTTAGAGGTGTAGATTCAAATGATCGTCTCGTTCATCAATCTCTGAGAGTGTTCAGCTGGGACGATGCCGCAATGAAAACGATTTAGACAAAGAGACTATTTATCAGAGCATTGAAAGTTACAAAGGAAATATGCATACAATTTTTTTTCTTTTTTTGAAACGGCGTAGGCAACTGGAGCGCTAACTGAGTCCGTCTCATTGAAAATATATATATATATATATATATATATATATATATATATATATATATATATATATATATATATATACACACGAATAAGGTGCATATAAACGCACACTTTCATACAACATGTAAACCTCCAACGGCCAGGCTCGAACCCGGGACCCCAGAGTGGCAGGCTAGAGTGCTCCCGCGAGGCTGTGATCGCCACTAATTGGGAAATAACCGTTGGTGAGCAACGGGGTCTACACCGGTCAAATCCCATCAGCCTTACACGACCAGCGGATACCAATATATCGAACCAACCCCTAAGGGGTGGATAAACAGCTGGGTTGACTGTGAACCAACTGCTGCAACCAGGATTCGAACCTATGCCCTCGATCCTGGTCGGCCCGTGAATGATTCACGATCAGGAACGCTCAGCCGCTACACCACGGGGGTCCATTTGCGTACTAATTCGTCCCACATTATCCTTCCTCAGTACCAAGCCAATAAAGATGATACCCTGAAATAAAAAAGCAGTATGTTGTCTAGCAATACAACACAATAGACACAAAGGCATCAATAAACAACATAATAGATTACAAGAAAAATAAATACGTTAGAATGAACATGAAGCGTGAGGTACTGAATAAGGCAAAAGAAAACGTACTGAATATTTATATCTACAAACAAGAGCCATTACCCAGCTAATTAGTTATTATCTATGGAAAGTTTATGTTCTGTTCACAGTACTGTTACCAGCGGAGGATATTATGTCAAATGATCAAGATATGCATTCAGTATTAAATAAGTGAAGTGAAGTGTTTTAGATATCTGGGAGTGGATCTGGCAGCGGATGGAACCATGGAAGCGGAAGTGGATCATAGGGTGGGGGAGGGGGCGAAAATTCTGGGGGCCTTGAAGAATGTGTGGAAGTCGAGAACATTATCTCGGAAAGCAAAAATGGGTATGTTTGAAGGAATAGTGGTTCCAACAATGTTGTATGGTTGCGAGGCGTGGGCTATGGATAGAGTTGTGCGCAGGAGGATGGATGTGCTGGAAATGAGATGTTTGAGGACAATGTGTGGTGTGAGGTGGTTTGATCGAGTGAGTAACGTAAGGGTAAGAGAGATGTGTGGAAATAAAAAGAGCGTGGTTGAGAGAGCAGAAGAGGGTGTTTTGAAGTGGTTTGGGCACATGGAGAGAATGAGTGAGGAAAGATTGACCAAGAGGATATATGTGTCGGAGGTGGAGGGAACGAGGAGAAGAGGGAGACCAAATTGGAGGTGGAAAGATGGAGTGAAAAAGATTTTGTGTGATCGGGGCCTGAACATGCAGGAGGGTGAAACGAGGGCAAGGAATAGAGTGAATTGGAGCGATGTGGTATACCGGGGTTGATGTGCTGTCAGTGGATTGAATCAAGGCATGTGAAGCGTCTGGGGTAAACCATGGAAAGCTGTGTAGGTATGTATATTTGCGTGTGTGGACGTATGTATATACATGTGTATGGGGGGGGGGGGGTTGGGCCATTTCTTTCGTCTGTTTCCTTGCGCTACCTCGCAAACGCGGGAGACAGCGACAAAGTATAATACAAAAATAAAAAAAAAAAATATATATATATATATATATATATATATATATATATATATATATATATATATATATGTATGTATATATATTATAGCTTCTTAGCTGCGTCTCTTCGTTGTATATCAGTTTAGTTATGTTTCTTTTTGTATCTCCCCTGACGATGTGATTATTATACAAAAGTGCACTTGGGAACTTATCGTGTTTCATTTTTCCGTGGACTTATAGGAATATATATATATATATATATATATATATATATATATATATATATATATATATATATATAGGGGACAAAGAATAATTCCCTCATATTCCCTGCATGTCGTAGAAGGCGACTAAAAGGGGAGGGAGCGGGGGGCTGGAAATCCTCCCCTCTCGTTTCTAATTTTCCAAAAGAAGGAACCGAGAAGGGGGCCAAATGAGGATATAACCTCAAAGGCTCAGTCCTCTGTTCTTAACGCTACCTCGCTAACGCGGGAAATGGCGAATAGTATGAAAGAACGATAAATATACGGCAGTTCCTGATAAGTTATATTCGTGGACAGCGAAGAAAGATGGAATATAAGAACACCTGTTATTGTTCTTTACAAGTAAGTCCGCCTCTCAAAAAGAACGTGCCAGAGGGCTGGTGTGATTTGCCAGCGCAACGCCGTCGTATAAAATAATGTCGAGATTTTATCGGTCGAGAGTTGTCGTCTTAATTAACTTCGACATTTGTTGTCGACAAGCCATTGGAAACCATCAGTGGAAACAAGACTGCAAATCATATTCACAGGACCACCGTTTAATTAGCGATCGACAGCTTGATTCACCACGAAACCGTTCATGTCTGACAGTTTTGCTTGATTTATTCTATGATTCAATTAGATATATATAATTAAAGTTAGGCTGTGGATGTCACTCATGTGCATTTATAAAATAAAAGAAAAAGAACGCGTGTGTGATAACGTTTTACGTCAAGAGATTGCCAGCAAAATGCTAAAAAGTCTTATCGGAATTGATGGGGCTTCGTAACTTCGCAGTTGCTAGTAGTGGTTGAGTGGCTGAAAACATCGTCAGGTGATGAACTGTCGCTTCCTCAGAATCATGTGATGTAACAAGTGGTGTGTGCTCAGGGATCATTCTTGGGACCCCATACCGCATTTATAGATAGATAGATAGATAGATGGATAAATAGATAGATACATAGATCAATAGACTATGTTGAAAGATATCACGATACACAGACAACACTAACTAGAAGTTATAAGCTTCTACAGACTATGAAAACACACACACACACACACACACACACACATATATATATATATATATATATATATATATATATATATATATATATATATATATATATATATATATATCCCTGGGGATAGGGGAGAAAGAATACTTCCCACGTATTCCCTGAGTGTCGTAGAAGGCGACTAAAAGGGAGGGGAGCGGGGGGCTGGAAATCCTCCCCTCTCATTTTTTTTTTTTTTCTCCAAAAGAGGGACAGAGAAGGGGGCCAGGTGATGATATTCCCTCAAAAGCCCAGTCCTCTGTTCCTAACGCTACCTCGCTAATGCGGGAAATGGCGAATAGTATGAAAAAAAAGAAAATATATATATATATATACCTGCAAAGTAACGTAAACACACTAATGAATTGAGCTCCCTGGCGTCAGAGTTAATGACACGCACACAAGAGCAAGATGCTAAACAAGCTGGTGGTGTTATAAATGAAGGACAAAATCACATTAAGAACTCGTGACCTAATTAACGAAAATGAGGAGAGAAGAAAACGAGAAGAGAGGTGTAATAATCTCTAACGACCCAGAGCCGAGGGTAAAGCAGTGCATTGAAGAAGTGATTAAAGGCAGATAAGAGTTAAGGCTTGAGATGAGGGGGGAGCATTGGGAGCAAGTCGACAAAATGTGATTTTTGACATCATTACGGCACGCTAGTGTGTGACGCGCGTTCGTACCTTGTCCCCTCTCCTGGAACGCAGTGGCGTACGTAATTTCAGGCGTTGAGTGGAGACAAGAGCTTAAGACGTGATTTCCTGGCTGAGGAGGGGGGGGGAAAATGAATCCTGTGAGAACCGTCTGGGGTCCAGACGATGTTAACTTAATTAGTCCAGAGTGAGAGGGAAAAAAAGAAATGAGGAAAGATTAGGATGTGATATGATGATCCCGGTGTTCAAGGTAGTCTATAAAATGCTTTGTCGATACTGATCACCTTAGCTTGTACTGATAGGTTGTAGCGTCTTGCTTTGAATGAGGACAGGTGCTGTTATGTTCCCGAGGACTGCTAGTACGTGGGATGATTTCACCAATAGAAACGGGTGAGATTTGAACGCCATCAAAACCGTTCGAAAGATTTCGAGTTTATGATTTACCTCGCTTGAAGACGCGTGTCTTGGGTGTGGTCAAGGGGGGTGTTGGTGAGGCGAATTATATAACCCAAGATAATGATGAAAAACTCGAAACGAAACGAGTAGTTGGCTACGAAACGAGTAGTTGGCAAGGACGTATTGTATCGGAGAACTCAGGGTTGTTGGTTGGAACAGCCTAGTACGACAGCAATGATGGAGGGAGTTTTGTTCGATGGGACAGCCTAGTCATGCTTGGACCAATGATTAGGGAAGTACTGTTCGTTGGAACAGCCTAGGAACTACCCGCTAAGGGAGTTGTGTAGATAGTGAAGATCTCGTTACGATGAACATCTACCAAGGTTGTACTTATAGCGGTTGTAGAAATGACAAGGTTGTTTCATTGATCACCCAAGTGGCAATCACCGCTTATGTTTACAGTTGTTACTCCTGTCCAGGGACTGCGGAAGGTTATGATAATTGTACAGTACACATTGTTTATATAGATTGTTTATTATTATTTTTTTTTTACTTTATATCGTTTAGCTCTAAGAATGGGCGATCCCCCCCCTCCCCCCCTTGTTGTTCCCACCTTTTCCTGCTTTGGACATGCCCCTGCCACGCTTCAAGTCCTCGACTGACTTTCTCTTTCACTCACTGCTGAGGAGTAGATAGATTGATAGATAGATATATAGATAGATAGATAGATAGATAGAGAGAGAGAGAGAGAGAGAGAGAGAGAGAGAGAGAGAGAGAGAGAGAGAGAGAGAGATTCCATGAGTTCTTCCTCCCTCATCTGCACTAATTTAATAACACCAACGCTCTCGGTGACCCAGAGGTTCTGTATCTCTGGGGAGAAGCTTCTTGCGTCAACACCCCGCCACCGTTGGCTCCTGCCTGCCTGCCGCCTGTGAGATCCCTCGTCCCATGGTTGCTGTTCGGCGGCACAGCAGCATCGATCACATCAGCTCCCCAGGTGATCCCACGAGACAACAGCCTCCTCCCAACCATTATTAGCATCATCGGTAGTTAGTTACAATGGCTGTCATCTTTCCCGTTTCTGTACTTCGAAAATTGGTTACTTAACCCCCTCCCATTTTCTCCTTTTTTTGTACTATGACTATTATATCTATATTTTCAGCACTTGCCTGCCGTTGAACTGAGTAAATGAGTAATTCTTATTATCATCTATAATTATTCTTATTCCTGTTATTATCATTATTATTATCATTATTGTTGTTATTATTATTATTATTATTATTATTATTATTATACTCCCTACGACACTAAGGAGTCTCTGATAACGTGAGAGAGAGAGAGAGAGAGAGAGAGAGAGAGAGAGAGAGAGAGAGAGAGAGAGAGAGAGAGAACGTTAACATGTCTTAAGGCAAAATTCTATTAAGGCTGATCAGTCTTTGATCTACGAAAAGATTGAAAGGATTTTTTCTTCCTCCCCCTCTCCTCTTTGAAATCCGACAGGAGATTCTTCCTTATAATGATCAATACTCAGTCGCTGTGTGTGTTTTTTTCATGGGAATTATGAGAATGGGTAATACGAATGACATGGGGAGGTTCAAAGAGACCTGGTCATAAGTAAGATGATTGGATTTACATTAAGGAGACATGTGTTACTGTCGAGCCTTGGGTCCGCCCGAGCCCGGGGTCATGTGTGTGTGTGTGTGTGTGTGTGTGTGTGTGTGTGTTTGTAGATGCGTATTTATACTGTAGAGGGAGGGAGACTTAAACTCGTGTGGGAGGCCCCCATTTCTTGGTATCGCACACCCGTTTCAAAGTTGTGTGTGCTCTCCACATTCACAACGCCTCGTTCTCTTCATTGCTTTCGTCCACTCATCTTGCCCTGTCGAAGTATTTCTTTATGTCTTGTTGATGAATACCCTCACCTGCTTTCATGTTTTGGTGTATGGTTGTGCCATCTTGGCCCACTTCGACCACCTGGTCACTTGTCTCCGTTATCGAGGTGGTTAAAAAACTTTTAAGGTCGTGGTCCAGGTCACCCTTTACTCTTCTCTCTTCCAAGTTGGGTAGATTTAAGGCCTCTAAACCTTTCCCCTGTAACTCATGTTGATTCTGGTGTCTCTTTTGTTACGCTCTTCTGGACCTTCTCTGTTAGCTCTTTGTGCTTCATTACGTGCGCTGACCAGACTTGAGAAGAAGTATAGTCTAGTGTCGGCGCTATGTTGAAGCGTAATATAGTGTTGGCGCTATGTTGAAGAAGCATAGTCTAGTGTTGGCGCTATGTTAAAGAAGCATATTCTAGTGTTGGTGCTATGTTGGAAAAGCATAGCCTGGTGTCGGCGCTATGTTGAAGAAGCATTTTGTATGTCGGCGCTTTGTTGGAGAAGCATAATCGAGTGTTGGCGCTGTGTTGGATGTGAACAGCTGGCTGGAGGTTTCCTTGTCTGTGTACTGGAGTTCCTTCCCTTCTGACATTTTGCCGGCAGACGGTGTTTGGTTGTTTGTATAAAAGATCTCTTAATTGTGTGTGGGTGGGTGTGTTTGAGTGTATTTGAGCTGCTGTGTGTGTGTCTGTCTGTGTGTATAATGTGTGTGTGTGTGTGCTAGTGTGTGTGGTGTGTGTGTGTGTGTGTGTGTGTGTGTGTGTGTGTGTGTGTTTCACCTGACGTATACTGGCATATTGTGCATTTTATCAAAGGTCTGGAACCTTGGGAATGCATTACATCATCCCAGCGTGGACTGCCCTGATCATTATAATCATCCTCTCATCATCACCACACGGACAGTCGCATACAAAGGCCGTGCAACTGCGCTGGGTCGGACCACCGTGGCTAGATACAGACTTGAGTACATGATTAAGGTTATGTATTCTGTATTCTGAGGGTAACTCAGGTCACCGTGGGTGCTGGGGTCATGCTACAGATGGGTAAAGGGAAGAATTTCAGGAGTACGGAATGACAAATATGTAAGTGTACTTATGTGCTAATTGTGCTTTAGTACATAGATGTACTTATGTGCTAAATGTGCTTTAGTACATAGATGTACTTATGTGCTAAATGTGCTTTAGTACATTGATGTACTTAGTTGCTAACTGTGCTTTAGTACATAGATGTACTTATGTGCTAAATGTGCTTTAGTACATAGATGTACTTATGTGCTAAATGTGCTGTAGTACATTGATGTACTTAGTTGCTAACTGTGCTTTAGTACATAGATGTACTTATGTGCTAAATGTGCTTTAGTACCAGATAAAGGGGTTACCGTGCAGTCCTTTACTGAGCTGAGTAAATAAGTTAATATCTTGCCCTTCCTGTGTGCTAACGTTAATGAGGTAAAGATTATCTTTATTGTTTGTGAACAAAGTATAGCCTTATTGTTTGTCAACTGGCTTTTGTTCTCTCTCTCTCTCTCTCTCTCTCTCTCTCTCTCTCTCTCTCTCTCTCTCTCTCTCTCTCTCTCCTCTCCCTCTCTCCCTCTCTCCCGGTGCCGCAATTAACCCAGGGATTTTCATACGTCTGGGAAATAATTTCCAAACTGCCCGGCCGAATACAATGCCAAGCCACGTCATTCCCCCCCCCCCCCCCGTTCCCTCCCCTCTCTCACAGAGAGAGAGAGAGAGAGTCGACTTCTTCCCGTGGAATATACCTTTTAATCGCCCCTCGGGGTTAATCTAGGGCATCATCCACCGGGTCAACAAATTCCTCCTTTAATTACGCTCAGCTGTGTTTACATTGCGCGCGAAATTTAGCGAGGTGTTTATTTTGGCGTCGCTAATAACCGGAGAGAGGAATTCCTGGACCCAACCCCCCCACCCCCAACCCCTTATTTTTTTTTTTCAAAGTGATTGAATTCTTTTAAGTTTGGAAACGAGGAATATTTTCTGTGTGGGGGAGGAGGTAGGGGGGGGGGGGGGGTTTAAAGGAGAGGGATGTTGAGAGAGAGAGAGAGAGAGAGAGAGAGAGAGAGAGAGAGAGGAAAGGGGTTTAGGGGGTTGGTTTAGATTGTTCAGTGGGGGATGTTATATTGCCGAGGCTGGCTGTGATTTGGTTAATACCAGATGGAGGATATGATTCGCTCATGATGATGATAATAATGATGATCGCTCATGATGATGATGTGGTCGTGGTGATTCGCTCATAATGATGATGATGATGATGATAATGATGTGTTGGTGGATGGTTGGTGAGGAGTGGGTGGCGGTCGTCGCTAGGCAAATGGGTCGCTGGGAAATGTCGTTGTGGTGGTGCACCAGCAGTGGCTTCCAGACCTCACGGCCTCCTGACTGCCTGCCTGGCTGGCTGATTGGCCCGTTTTTTTTCTTCCTCATAATGATGAGGGAGGAGGAGGAGGAGGAGGAGGAGGGGAGGCTGAAATACGTGAATGTCAACACACGTAAGATATGATTTTTGTATATTTTCTTTTTCCAATTTGGCCCACAAGGCCTTAGTTTTATAGAACACGGAGGGA
Source organism: Panulirus ornatus (assembly GCF_036320965.1). Classification (NCBI taxonomy): domain Eukaryota; kingdom Metazoa; phylum Arthropoda; class Malacostraca; order Decapoda; family Palinuridae; genus Panulirus; species Panulirus ornatus. The sequence goes on along the minus strand of NC_092224.1, from coordinate 79,411,106 downwards.
GGTTCGATACTTTGTTGTGATGGTCCTTGGCTCAGGGTGGGGAGGGGTGACTCTTAAGGGTGGAGGTCGACCTCGAGGATCTTACATACGTTCTGCTCAAGGGATTAATGACTCTTGAGGGTGAAGGTCGACCTCGAGGATCTTACATAAATTCTGCTCAAGGGGATTAATGACTCTTGAGGGAGGAGGTCGACCTCGAGGATGATCTCACATACGTTCTGCTCAAGAGATTAATGACTCTGAGGGTGAAGGTCGACCTCGAGGATCTTACGTAGATTCTGCTGAAGGGGATTAATGACTTGAGGGTGGAGGTCGTCCTCGAGGATGATCTCACATGTGTTCTGCTCAAGAGATTAATGACTCCTGAGGGTGAAGGTCGACCTCGAGGATCTTACATACGTTCTGCTCAAGGGATTAATGACTTGAGGGTGGAGGTCGACCTCGAGGATCTTACATAGATTCTGCTTAAGGGGATTAATGACTCGAGGATGGAGGTCGACCTCGAGGATCTTACATAGATTCTGCTCAAGGGGATTAGTGACTCTTGAGGGTGGAGGTCGACCTCGAGGATCTTACATAGATTCTGCTCAAAGGGATTAATGTCTCTTGAGGGTGGAGGTCGACCTCGAGGATGATCTTACATACGTTCTGCTCAAAGGATCAATGTCGAGTTATTGACTTCGTGAACGTAAGATATATTTTTTTGAAGGCATTCTGAACACCAGGGGTCCGAGATGAATGACTCAAAATGTCTTTGTGTGAGTCTTTGAGGATCACGTCTGTGTTTGTATGACCAGCTCAAAGTGGGTTGTAGGGTTGTGTGGGGTGGGGTGGGGTTGTGTGGGGTGGGGTGGGGTTGTGTGGGGTGGGGTGAGGGTTGTGTGGGGGGTGGGGTGGGTTGTGTGGGGTGGGTTGTGTGGGGTGGGGTGGGTTGTGTCGGGTGGGGGTGGGGTGGGTTGTGTCGGGTGGGGGTGGGGTGGGGTGGGGTGAGGGTTGTGTGGGGTGAGGGTTGTGTGGGGTGGGGTGAGGGTTGTGTGGGGTGGGGTGAGGGTTGTGTGGGGTGGGGTGAGGGTTGTGTGGGGTGGGGTGAGGGTTGTGTGGGGTGGGGTGGGTTGTGTGGGGTGGGTTGTGTGGGGTGGGGTGGGGGAGTCTTAATGAGCATGGCCAGCCGTGGTGGTGAGGCAGAGGGACACGTCAGTGGCATCCAGTGGCCTTCTACCAGTAAGTAAGATCTCCACACACACACACACACACACACACACACACACACACACACACACACACACAGTGGACTCCACCATCACCATCCCCCCCCCCCCCTCCCCAGAACGTAACGACTTATAAAGTGTCCAGGGTCATTAAGGCAGTGGTGTGTGTGTGTGTGTGTGTGTGTGTGTGTGTGTGTCCACTGATGGGCCCTTGATGCTAGGTGGTGGCTAGTTTCACGTAGCCGGACTATCATCTACCACTGGCACTCGCTGCTAGCAGGTTGGTGTTTAGTACCGAGCCAATCAGAATGAAGAACTCGTTGTTATCCCGTTTGTCATTGGATGAGATCATGAGCCTAGAGGATTGTAACAGTTAAAGGCAAGGAGGAAAAGTAAGTCCAGACTATTCAGTCCCATGTGCTAATGGATTCGATCCCGGGGTTTAGCGTTCTTGGAAACCAACAAAGCCATTACCACCCCCCCGCAGCCCCGTCAATTAGCCTTGGTTCCCGCTTCTAAATTACAAGTGCAAATTGCCTAATTACACTGAACGGCAGATTCGCCCAAAACAATTGTTACTATTTACCGCCGAGGTCCACTTTTGCCTCCGACTCTTGTCTTTTATAGAAAGAAACAAACAAACAAAAAAAATCTTATCTACAGACGTAGGTAAGGTATGACGTAGCCATCCTCCATCTAGAGGGTGGGGGGGGGGGTTGCAGTAATTGAATACAATTAGTTTCTAATTAAGTTTTCCCGAATTTTTTTTTTTTTTTTTTTTTTTTTTTGAGGGTACAGTGTCTTTTTTCTTCTACTGCATTCCGGTAGTTGTGTTGGTACATGGTGGGGAGAAAGAGAGAGAGAGAGAGAGAGAGAGAGAGAGAGAGAGAGAGAGAGAGAGAGAGAGAGAGAGAGAGAGAGAGCACACACACACACACACACACACACACACACACAGGAACACAACACTAGGATCCAGACAGACACAATGTCATAGTGTGTCAATATGACTTTTGGTACGTCTTCATGTTGAAGTCATAATCATCAGTAGATAATCTCTTAATATTTACTACGTGATTTACAAAGGCCGTGTGGTCTTACGAGGTAATCATGGTGTGTTTGTGAATTACGTTGTAAATTATATTAACAGACAGTACTCTGGTGACCTACTGTCTGAGTCCGAAATGCATTAAGTGAAAAAAAGAAAAAAAAAAATATATATATATGCATATATATGTATGTATATATATATATATATATATATATATATATGTATATATATGTATGTATATATTCTTTTTTTTTTTTTTCTTTTCATACCATTCGCCATTTCCCGCATTAGCGAGGTAGCGTTGAGAACAGAGGACTGGGCCTTGGAGGGAATATCCTCACCTGGCCCCCTTCTCTGTTCCCTCTTTTGGAAAATTAATTAATTAATTATATATATATATATATATATATATATATATATATATATATATATATATATATATATAATCTTAATATTAGTGAAGGTCTATACAAATTGGATAACTTTATAGTTGATAGAATTTGTAAACAATTCACCTTCTTGTCCACATAATAAATTTATGATACGCTCGTTGTCTGTCTTAGACAATCGCATATTTACCAAATGGCGTCCTAACTACGTCACTTCGTTGTATATCAGCTGACTGCTATAATTCTCTCTTGTGTCTCCCCTGATGATGTGATTATTACACGAAAGTGCACTTGGGAACTTATCGTTAAGAACAGGGGACTGAGCCTTACAGGAAATATCCTCACCTTGCCCCCTTCTCTGTTTCTTCTTTTGGATAATTAAAGATGGGAGGGGAGGATTTCCAGCCCCCCTCCGCTCCCTCCCCTTTTAGTCGCCTTCTACGACACGCAGGGAATACGTGGGAAGTACTCTTTCTCCCCTATCCCCAGGGATATATATATATATATATATATATATATATATATATATATATATATATATATATATATATATATATATATATTAGCGTAATTAGGTACTCATTTCATCGACCAGTCCCCGGGGAAGGATGAACAGCTGAGTGAACTGTAGGACCGAGTGCCGCTACGATCATTTGTGCTAACCACTACACCACGGAGGCCCCGGAGACCTTCATCTTACGTTAAATAATCACCTCAGGAAAAAAAAAAAGTTTCAGATTGAGATCCTTCTCGTAAAATGAAAAATGAAAGTATCATAATTACGTCAGGTAATTAGCTCTCCTAATTAGGGTTATAAACTTAGGCTCAGAAGATGAGGTAAAGTTAAGTTGGACTTGACTATGTTACGTAGACAGGTCTTTCCAACCGGACTTCTCGAAGTTACTGTTAATTTACGACACACACACACACACACTCACACACACACACACACACACACACACACATATATATATATATATATATATATATATATATATATATATATATATATATATATATATATATATATATATATATATATTTTTTTTTTTTTTTTTTTTTTTTTTATTTGCTTTGTCGCTGTCTCCCGCGTTTGCGAGGTAGCGCAAGGAAACAGACGAAAGAAATGGCCCAACCCACCCCCATACACATGTATATACATACGTCCACACACGCAAATATATATACTTACACAGCTTTCCATGGTTTACCCCAGACGCTTCACATGCCCTGATTCAATCCACTGACAGCACGTCAACCCCGGTATACCACATCGATCCAATTCACTCTATTCCTTGCCCTCCTTTCACCCTCCTGCATGTTCAGGCCCCGATCACACAAAATCTTTTTCACTCCATCTTTCCGTCTCCAATTTGGTCTCCCACTTCTCCTCGTTCCCTCCACCTCCGACACATATATCCTCTTGGTCAATCTTTCCTCACTCATTCTCTCCATGTGCCCAAACCATTTCAAAACGCCCTCTTCTGCTCTCTCAACCACGCTCTTTTTATTTCCACACATCTCTCTTACCCTTACGTTACTTACTCGATCAAACCACCTCACACCACACATTGTCCTCAAACATCTCATTTCCAGCACATCCATCCTCCTGCGCACAACTCTATCCATAGCCCACGCCTCGCAACCATACAACATTGTTGGAACCACTATTCCTTCAAACATACCCATTTTTGCTTTCCGAGATAATGTTCTCGACTTCCACACAGGAAATGAAACTCGAACCTGCAATTCCATCCTGACCACATCATCAGGTGTCCGTTGCACTGCCTCATGCACGTCGCCCCGAGTATATAACCTATCAATAACAGCATTTTTTTTTTTTTCGACCTTACCCTGATCGTCTGGATAGACGTGATTGCTTTCACTCTTGGCTAGACTTTCTGAATCGTTCCACTACAGGGTTAGGTTAACACAGTTACCGTTGAACCTCTCTGACGTCAGATGGTTACGTATTTATATAGTGTTCTACGCACATGATCGTGTTTGCTGTACCGATGCTGGGACGTGACGAATGAACCTTGACTCGTCTGTTTGGCAGTGTTTTAAAAGATGGCACAGAGCCAGTGTGGGCCATAGAGTTACACGGACTCACATAGGTGCACCTGGCTACACACACACACACACACACACACACACACACACACACACATACACACACACCGAAGGTCCAAGCGAGGTTGTCTGGCTCATAACACTATGAAGAATAGTGACTTGACATTAGTGATCTTCGCTTGGGGTTTAGAAGCAACACCACTTCCCCCCTTGGTGAGACTCCTTAACATTATTAAAGGTTAACATAGCAGCTGTTGGCCGGTGGTAACAGATGGTGTTCTGTTGCCATAACAGCCACTGCCATCTGGCTCGCTGGTGTCGTCCAGGTGGCTCAACCCAAGTACCAAGATAAGCAACCTTGATTATTATTATTTTTTTTTAACTAGGGTGTTTAGGGGAGAGGAGGAGGAAGAAGAGGTGGGACTGGGAAAGGGATAGTTCGAAATGGAAGAGAAGGTTGAAATGTGTGTGTGTGTGTGTGTGTGTGTGTGTGTGTGTATTTAGTACAATATGTGAGCTAAGTGATTAGAATTAGGTTTCAGCAAATTTTTCTGGTGTTGGGCTATGGGAAATAAATGAGTTATAGCTCCAGCAACTTTCTTTTTTTCGGGCCTATGAGAAATAAATTAGTTCTCGCTTGGTATTAGTTGTATGAAATATTCTCCAAAGATCTAGATTTTGTCACGAGTGCTTATGAAGGTACATTACATTATGGTCATATTTCTCACACAGTCCATTTAACTCGAGATGTTATCTTGATGAGGTGGAATGTCATGTTTGAAAGTAACTTCTTATTGATAAGGATCTGATTATCCCCCCCGAGGCCGATAAGGGAAATGGCATCGTTTTATTAAACAGTGATTATGCCAGCAGAAATTCTGGTGATATCGGAGTTAAAACCGAATTTGAAATTGTCAGGGGACACTTTCCACGTAGTTATGAAATCTGTGGATAAGATGAACAGAAAATGGACTAAATTAAAAATCTAGCGATTCTGTTGACGGGCCAACCCATTCACGATTTCTTTTTCTTATTTTTTGGTGTGTCACGTCCTAGCAAATAGCATCGCGCTACCCCTGTTTCATCAAGTTAGCGCCAGGAAAACAGACAAAAAGTAAAAAAAAAAAAAAGAAAAAGGGCCACATTCGTTCACACTCAGTCTCTAGCTGTCATGTGTAATGCACCGAAACCACAGCTCCCTTTCCACATCCAGGCCCCAGACGTTTCACATACTCTGGTTCAGTCCATTGACAGCACGTCGACCCCGGTATACCACAACGTTCCAGTTCACTCATTCTTGCACGCCTCTCACCCTCCTGTATGTTCAGGCCCCGATCGCTCAAAATCTTTTTCATTCTCATCTTTCCACCTCCAATTTGGTCTCCTGCTTCTCCCTGCTCCCTCCACCTCTGACACATATATCTTCCCTGTCACTCTCTCCCCACTCACTCTCTCCACATGTCCAAACCACTTCAACACACCCTCCTCTGCTCTCTCTCAACCACTCTTTTGTCCTAACTCTCTCACCCTCTCTCTCTCTCTCTCTCTCTCTCTCTCTCTCTCTCTCTCTCTCTCTCTCTTTCTCTCATTACCAATAATCAATCAGTTTACTGTTAAAGATTGTCTCTCGTTCATCTGGGAAAATTACGAGTTTGATAATGGTTTCGTAATGGTTAATACGGTCTCCGGCAGCCGCTGTTCCAATATAGGGAAACGGCACACATTTGTATTGACAGTCTTAACGAGGGTTCAGGGTTAACTGCCTGAAGACCTTAGGAAAAAAGGACAGATAACATATCTTGTTATCAGTAGACGATTACCTTTCCTTATCTACTAATGGGGGTGTTACCGGACTCCGCCTGCGCGGGGCTGCAACTCGAGTGGAAAGTCACCTTTGGCAAGGCTGTCTGATTGGAGAGTACAGTGTTGTCGACGAGGAATTTCTAAATGCAAAGGAGTCTACATTTCCATGCTCCTAGAAGCAGCGCAGTCTTAGTCTGTAGTAGCTTTTAGGAAGATATCCTAGGTAACAACAGGACTCGTATATTGAAACTGGTTGTTGGGTAATTATGAATAACACTATGTAACACAGTGGGTAGTAAGTGTTATTTCCTAATTACTTAAGTGTAAAAAAGTAGAGAAAAAGGCTATTATTATGCCCTTTAAACTTTGCTTTTGTGAGCAAGACGGTGATATTTTGAAATTTAACAATTTCCAGAAAAGAAACAACATATGCAGATCAAAGTTAACAGATATTTACACTATTGTTAAACAAAAGTGATCACAAAAAAGATTTGGAAGTGAGTAATTTGTCGAGATTTACGATTGTACTGTAAACCACTTTCCACGAATCAGATCCCAGCTGCTCACTACTGAAACATGTCACTAAATGGACGGCAATGGCATTAAGATCCTCACTGGGATCGACTCTCACGAAGTCTTTCTCTTGTCATCATGATTGCAGATGACCGTCTCTCCCACAGAAGGCGAAACCTTCAGTATATATATATATATATATATATATATATATATATATATATATATATATATATATATTTTTTTTTTTTTTTTTTTTTTTTTTTTTTTTTCAAACTATTCGCCATTTCCCGCGTTAGCGAGGTAACGTTAAGAACAGAGGACTGGGCCATTGAGGGAATATCCTCACCTGGCCCCCTTCTCTGTTCCTTCTTTTGGAAAATTAAAAAAAAATTGAGAGGGGAGGATTTCCAGCCCCCCGCTCCCTCCCCTTTTAGTCGCCTTCTACGACACGCAGGGAATACGTGGGAAGTATTCTTTCTCCCCTATCCCCAGGGATAATATATATATATATATATATATATATATATATATATATATATATATATATATATATATATTCATGTGAGAAACTGCAGAAGCTGGCGACTGAGTTTGGAAAAGTGTGTGGAAGAAGAAAGTCAAGAGCAAATGTGAACAAGAGCAAGGTCACCAGGTATGTAGTAGATGATACATACCGCCTTTCCTCAGAATGCGAAACCGTGAATACATATACATATGGAGATAATACATACCGTCTTTCCTCAGAATGCGAAACTGTTAGTACATATGCATATGTAGATAATACATACCATCTTTCCTCAGAATCCGAAACCGTCAATATATACATAAACTATATGTAAATGATACATTTCTTGTTTTTAAGTTTAATGGTCAAATTTCATCTGTTCTTTCGGTCATATGAACTCGAATCATGTGAATATAAAGTTTGAAATTGACGTTTGAAATTGATATTATTCTTGTATTTTTCGATACGGAAAGTTCAACTTCTAGATAAAGCATTTCAGTTGCCAGTTTGTAGGAAGCCAACCTTTGCATGCTTATGTACAAGCTTCACCATTTATCCCGTGAATTCTGAACGTAATGTTCTCAGTAGTGTAACATACAGAGATTTATTTGTTTGCTGGTAACATGCTCTTTAATACTTTCAGTAACACATTAGACGGTAACGTAATACTATTAATCATCTTGTAGTTAAAATTGAAGGCGAGTAAGTATTGTATAGGGGTCCGTGTGTGCTTTCCTGTAGTCAGTACTGGCCAGCAGAGTTTCAGTCTACGAAATATATACAAAAAAGTTTCTTTATGAACATTATCCTCAGATTTCGGGTCGCGTCATTTCTAGGACGAAAGACACACTCGCGTACTTACTTGATATGAAAGCTGAAGTTCCTAGTTATCCATGATGGGTAAAGTATAGAGAGACATTTAAGATTCAGAAAATCCACCATCTATATAGCCAAGTCAGCGTTGTATAGATGGTCAGAAATCCACCTGGGGGTCAGCCAGCGTCTGTCTTCTCAAAGTGCTGCTAGATATATAGAGTCGTTGTGGAGGAGGATCTCCTGGGTTATGGAGGTGCTCCATGCAGGAAGGAAGGAGGGTTCCACGGGGACTCATTATGGTTTGGGGGTAAAAGAGCTTGGCTGGTTAACTAGTCGGGCGTTGGACTCATCAACAACTGCCAGGGTCAGCTGGGAGATCAGCCTCACACTATGATCAACAGTCATGTGAAAAGTATTGACCCCCTTCTTCAGGTGTGTTAGACTCTTCGAAGCATGAGCGTGGTTTTACTATATATATATATATATATATATATATATATATATATATATATATATATATATATATATATGATGAAATAGCAATACAGTAGGATTTCAGATAATTTTATTTAACTTGTGATTTTTCTACACACGTCGTATGGCGTGTTTCACGGAGTCGATCCGCTTCGTCAGGTGCAAACAATTCATAAAGTTGTGGATTTAAAAACTTTATGAATTGTTTGCACCAGACGAGGCGGATTGCCTGCGTGGAACAGGTCGTGCTGCATGTATGGAAAAAATTACATGTTAAACGAAGTTATTTGAGCTACCTTCATATCTATCATGAAGGACGAGTGTGACCAAAAGAAGGAACAGAGAACGAGGCCAGGTGAGGATATTCCCTCAGAGGCCCAGTCCTCTGTTCTTAACGCTACCTTGCTAACGCGGGAAATGGCGAATAGTTTGAAAGAGAGAATATATATATATATATATATATATATATATATATATATATATATATATATATATATATATATATATATATGTATATATACACATATATATTGACCCGCTATTACAAGACATGTAACAAGTTTAGTAAACAGCAACCCCATGTGATTTACATATGTAGGGTAATTGCTACATTGGACAGTATTGCTTCCGCGCGGGGGAAGGGGGGGGGGGCGGGGTTACGGCTTTAGTAAAGAAAATGAAAAAAGAAAAAAAAATATTTTATGGCGATGTCTTTTGTAGGCTCTCGCATGGCATTTTCAGCCTCTCTCTCTCTCTCTCTCTCTCTCTCTCTCTCTCTCTCTCTCTCTCTCTCTCTCTCTCTCTCGGCTGTTGGGGGGGGGGGGGGGATGAAAATTGTAACGTGTGGCAACTTGTATGTGTTGAGCGGGAACCACGAAGCTGTGGTGAAAGACAGCCTTGTCGAGCATGAGTGCAGTGGAGTACGTGGAAGGTATTAAGGATATGATGGCATGATGTAAGCATCCGATGCCACAAAGGCGGCCTTCAGTGACAAAGTAAAGTAGTTTAAGACCTTCTTCAGATTCTAAAGTTTTTACAATGCAAAGTTTCGGGCCTCTAGTTGCAACATAAGGGTGTGGTATGACTGAAACTTGGCAGGTGGCCTTTGTTGGCCCTTTAAGACCAGGCTCTAGTACCCTTGAAAGGTGGCCTTTGTTGGCCTTTTAATGCCAGGCTCTGGTACCCTTCAAAGGTGGCATTTGCTGGCCTTTTAAGGCTAGGCTCTGGTACCCTTGAAAGATGGCCTTTGTTGTGCTTTAATGCCAGGCTCTGGTACCCTTGAAAGATGGCCTTTGTTGGCACTTTAAGACCAGGCTCTGGTACCCTTGAAAGGTGGCCTTTGTTGGCCTTTAAGGCCAGGCTCTGATACCCTTAAATCCTGCCTTTAATCCTGAGTTATCTGCAATGTACTTTAAGGCTCTGAAGTCTTCTGTTTGGAATGAGTTCAGTGACCTAAGGGTAATCTAAAAGGCTGTTCTGGCCTTTGGTGGCCTTAAAACGGCCTCCAGGACCGACGTACAGCGACCTAAAGCCTCATGCAAATTCTGGAGTACACACGCTTAACGTATGGGGTCGCTAAGTAATGTAGTCTAGCCAGAAACAAGGATCGCACAAACTCACTATTACACAAACGTATAATAAATCCATCATTTACTGTTGATATATATATATATATATATATATATATATATATATATATATATATATATATATATATATATATATATATATATACACACACCATCAGTTCTCATACAATGGTTTTAGGGGGAAAAATGTGCCATTTTATGCTCTGAAAATGAAACAGCATTGTTTTGAAACATCGGCCAATAAAGGTGTTTTTCATTACACGGGTTTTTTTTTGTTTCTCTCTCTCTCTCTCTCTCTCTCTCTCTCTCTCTCTCTCTCTCTCTCTCTCTCTCTCTCTCTCTCTCTCTCTATATATATATATATATATATATATATATATATATATATATATATATATCGCCGTTTCCCGCTCTCGCGAGGTAGTGCAAAGAGCAAACGAAGAAAGGCCGTATCCGCTCACATTCTCTATTTTTCATTATAATATACTGAAATCACTGCTCCTTGTCCACAACCAGCCCCTAATGACCTTTCCATAGTTTTCCGGACCGCTTCACTTGCCCTGTCTCAGTCCATTGACAGCACATCGACCCCTGTATACCACATCGTTCAAATTCACTCTATCTGATGAACGCCTTTTACCCTCCTCCTCAAAATCTCTTTCACTCCATCCTTCCATATCAATTTGATCCCCTCCCCCCTATTCCCAAGACCCTTGCTTTTAGTACCTCCACCGCCTCATGTATACAACCGATTAAATAGCCATGGAGACATCATGCACACTTCAGGGACACCACCATCAACTGGACTCGCTTGCCATCCTCCATCTCCACTAGCACACACGCCTTGCTCCTTCGATAAAACCTCCTCACTGCTTCTAGTGGCTTTCCCTCTATACCGCAATATTTTTAACTTTTTCTACAATGCATCTTTGTCAGCCCTATGATATGTCTTTTCCTGATTCATAATTGCTACACAAAAATCCCTTTCTTTCTCGAGGTATATTTTCACACATTCTTCAAAGCAGACGTCCTTTCCGAACATTCTCTACCACTCCTTCACCGCAGTATTTAGCTGTACATTTTTTCTTAGGAAGTTACGTAGTCATCCCACCTCTTCTGACTATTTCTCAGACGGCCACACCCCACCTTCAGCGTGCCACACACTTCACCTGCACACTTCAGCAATGCAACCCTAATAATTGCCCATTTTTCCAGTCTCTCTTATTCTCACCCTTGCCAGTCTTCAAGTCCTTCTTGATATTTCCGAACACAAACCTCTTTCCCGAGCTCACTCACTTTCACCATCCTCTCCCCCAACCCATGTCATTTCCTCTTTTCCTAAATCCATTACAAACTTTCACCCTCGCTCCTACCAGCAAGTGATCAGATGTCTCGCCACCTGCCCCCTCTAAGCACAGTCACTTTGAACAGTCTCCCCTTCTGCATGTCGGATAGTACATAATCCAGTAACGCCCTTCCACACCTGACTCTGCTCACTCACGTATTCATATGCATACGTCGATGCTGATTGGTGATATACCAGCGTACGTATTCATATGTTTCCATCGATACTGGTTAGTGATATACCAACGTACGTATTCATATGTATACGTCGATGCTGATTGGTGATGTATCAACGTACGTATTCATATGTATACGTCGATGCTGATTAGTGATATACCAACGTGCGTATTCATATGTATACATCGATACTGATTAGTGCTATACCAACGTACGTATTCATGTTTATACATCTATACTGATTAGTGCTATACCAACGTACGTATTCATATGTATATATCGATACTGATTAGTGCTATACCAACGTACGTATTCATATGTATACACTGATATTGATTAGTGACACACCAGCAATTAGTCTCGCTACGTACGTGTTGTGAATAGTTTTGAGATTGTAAATTCTCCTGTTTACGTGGTGTCAGCGCTGTGCATATGGAATTTAGTACGGCGTCTTTGCCAAGGCGAGGATTAATGGAGATGAACCTTATTGATCCCCCCAGACGAAGCGTTAGTTATGTGCTAACCTCCATGAGGAAGATGTGATCTGTAAAGCCTCATGTGGGAGAAGGAATGGGGGTGGATGTAGGATCTGTTAAGCCTCATGTGGGAGAAGGGATGGATGTGGTGTGTGTCAACACTTCTCCAAAATGATGTAACTTAACTTGTTTGGCTCAGCAAGTCGGTAAGATTTTTTTTTTTTTGTCTTGGCACTTGTCCCTCCATATAAGTTTGCCTAATTGTTTTGTTTTTTTTCTTCTTTTCAATGGTGAGATGACATGTATGAACCGTGTCTATGTTCTACGTATATATATAGCGTGTATGTCTGTATGTATGTATGTATGTGTGTGTGTGTGTGTGTGTGTGTGTGTGTGTGTGTGTTTTATCATATACATGAACAGATCGTATATCATTATACTGCAGCTTCAAATTCTAGATCATATTAATTGAAAAATTGTAATTGAAACGTGTTACGATTGGGCTGACATTTTGTCATCATATGATTTTTAGAGATTATGAGATAAGAGGATTTTGAGAGTAGATTAATAACAGTTACGTTTCATTAAGTCGTGGAGGGGCGTGCATTGATTACATATCAGTATTACCCTGTGCCTGGAAGGTGTTGTCGACTGTTCTGTGCAGTGTAATGTAACGTTTCGCAAAGAGGAATGATGTTTACCGGCTGTAGTTATAACGAAATCAGTTACATCCTGTGTTGACGTGGAGTCTATCGCCTTTTTCAAAAGCACGAAAAGGTACGATGTTTGAGCACAAGGGTGAGGATTCCTTGAACACGACGGTACGATGTTTAGATACGCCGTTGCTGTCTCTGAGTGCGACTTTACGACCCTTTTAGTACGACAGTATGATCTTTAAGTGCGACGATGCGATCCTTGAATACGACGGTACGACCCTAGAGCACGTCGGTACAACCTTAGAGCACGATAGTACGACCTTTGAAACGTGACGGTACCACCCTTGAGCACGCCCGGACGACTCTGCCACAACAGTACGACCCTTGACTACAAATGTACGACCCTTTGAGCAGAGAAGGTTCGACCAGCACGTCCAATGCTTTGACCTTTTCAACATGACGCTTGCTGGTCAGGTCAAAGGTTGTGCCATTATTAGCCAGGGGTCAAAGCTAGACGTTCTAGGGTCGTCCTTGTCGTGCTCAAGGATCGTACCGTCGTGCTCAAGGATCGTACCGTCGTGTTCATGGACCGTACCGTCGTGTTCATGGACCGTACCGTCGTGCTCGAGGACCGTATCGTTGCGTCCATCCGTCTTGCTAAGGGGAGCTTACCTTTAATCATTTTGCCCGCGACGTCCATCCACGCAGCGAATCCGTTAACGAATTCTTGACGTAAGAAGACGCAACCTGTCTCTTCCCCCCCAGAAGACGGAAGGTACGTACGTACAACGCACCACGAGACAGTGATATGTCTGATGGATTCTCTTCTGCCAGGTTTGGGGGGTCTTCAGTTATACCAGTCAGTAATGTATTAATCTCTCTGTAATCATCACCTTTGATTTGTGTGATGCATCTTTGATTGATCTGCCTCCCTCATGTGCACCGTTGATGCTGGCAACCTGTGGCAAGTCGTCATTCCCTCAAGTGTGTTTTCAGTGACTTGAAATCGGTTTTTCGCTGTTCTCAGAAACCTCGTTTTCTATTGTACTACAGCAGTGAGATCTTGTTCCCTCCTTCTGCTTCATCATTTAAGCTCTTAATGTAGTAGTTGTCAGTAAGGACTTTCGCACTATCATCACTTTGATTATGGTAGAGATCCAGTGATAGATCATCTGTTTTCGATGCTAGATCACCTTCTTTTCTTCGATGTAGTCATGTTTCTATGTGATCATGGCTTTTGCCAGCTGCATGTCATCTTGGGGGCGACGACAAACATGTAAGACTAGGTTGGGGGGAAGGGGCGAGGTTGTATAAGGGAGGCTAAGGACATTTAAACTACAGAAACTTGAAGGACATTGATGCCGCCCACTTACCCTTTCTTATTTCCTATATTTCACAGCAGAAGCGTTGACTTTATATATGTATATATGTTTTTTCCCACTTAACGAACAATCAGAGGGAGAAATGAATCAGTAGTAGTTGTGATAATAGTGCTTTTATTATGATTAGTCCTGCAGCGATATGTTCAGTGTACATTCGTTTATTCAAAGGCTTCCACGTTTAGAATACATCAGTGCTGGGGAAGAGGACAGTATATTTCATAGGTTAGAAATTATTGATCATCTCAATGGAAACCATAAGGTCTTACAGGTTCGGAGTGTTATAAGGAAATGCTCCCACAGGCTTGGTGGGATTATAAGGGTCTGATCCTTCAAGGGTTAAGAAAAGACCAGTTCTCTTCATGGTATGATCATGGCGTGCTATATACGCGTCGTGAGCAGTTCCCAAAACATGGGTTCGATGTCGCAATGGCACCAAATATGATTATTGTTTTTGAACCGTGGGATTACTTCATCATCAGAAGACCTGGGAGAGTTGTGAGGGGAATATATATATGTATGTATATTCTAGAGGCATTAAACTTTAACCAGGTTGTGTCTGCAAGACAAGGAAATCCTGTATCGGGTTCTATTTTTTTTTTTTTTTCAAGGAAGTTGTGGCGAGAGGCGAGAGGCAGATCGAACGAGAGAGGATGGAGGGGGATGTGTGGAAAGTGGGAGAAGGCAGTGGTCCTGAGTGGTCAACGTATGAGCTCGTCTGGTTATCTGCTGACGAACGAAATTCGTGGATGAAATGGAGGAAGGGTGTAGGAAAACAGAAAAGAACCACGCGGGACACAGATGTCGAATGGGAAAGAGAGAGGGGGGTCCATGCACAGAAAGTTGCAGAGAACATTTGAGAGGGAGGAGGAAAACCAGAGGAGAGGGGAGTTTGGAGATGAAAGCCCTCCCTGTGTCATACCTTGTCAGAGGCGTTTGATATATCAAGGGCTGTATCGTAGGATTCTCTTAGAGTCTGTCAAAGTTGATGAGCAGACGTTAGTCAGATGTTGCTGGTGGATCTCCTTCTGCGGAGTCGATATTCATGACCAGAAAGAAGACTTTGAGATTCAAGTAGTTTATTCAACTGTGAAGATGAGGAGAGATTCAAGTCTTTTGGTAATAATAGACGACAAAATAACAGGACGATAGTTGGAAGGGTTAGAACAGTCACCTTTCTTTGGGGTGGGCTATACGAATGCACACTACCATGGAGAAAAGAATAGTTTTTGGTTTCCAAACAGAAGCAGAACAGACGAGCAAGCACAGGAGCAAGTTTAGAGCGACATTCCTCCCAAACACGAGAATGGACGGACGTCATCTGGTCCATACGTCTCGTGTATGTCAAGGGAAAGAGAAGTGTTGTTTTTGGATCTCACGAAATGAGGTGATGGGGAGGGTTATAGTGGTGCTTATAGGGAGGGTAACAAGATTAGTATAAGAAGAACATCAAAATTACTGGAATAATTAGAGTTAACCAAGTAACCAAGGTGGAGTTAGAACCAAAAGAGACAAAACGGAGAAGCGAAGGAAAGTTAGGACGACAGAAGTTGTTGAAGACGCCAGGGGTTAAAGACCATAAGGACCTATTGTTAATGAAGATTTGAAGGTTTTCACACCTTCCTATAGATAAAGGAACGCTTCGCCTTACAGATAACAAGATATGCAGTGATTTCAAGGTGAATCCTGAATGAAAGTTGGATGGAGAGTTTTTCTAGGCCTGATATACCAGAATCCTTTCTCAGAACGATCTCATAACAGGATTGGTTGAATCCCCGGACTGGAAGAAGAAGGAAGTCTTAGAGGAAGACTAGATACGTGTTCCTCCAATGATGACCTCCGCTACACGCTTAAAGGAGACAGATGAGAGGAAAGAAGAGGCAGTAATCTACACAGGGAGAGTCGAAAAAGGGAATTCTGTACCTGCGTGACAAAGGGACGATTAGAAAATGGTCAGGAAATACCTCTGGCTTCATCTGTCCCTGCTTGAGGAATATGAAGTCTGCAGGAGGCCAGACAGTCGTAAAGATAACCCTTTGTTCAAGTAAGGTGGGTACTGCCAGACCTGGTGATGATTATAATGATCATAATGGCAAGAAAGAGGAAGAAATGATGATGATAATAGTAGTGATGATAATAATGATTTATTATTATTATTATTATTATTATTATTATTATTATTATTATTGTTATTGGCGTTTCACAGAATTAACTAATGCCAAATGTTGAATTGTGTACAACGATAAACAGTGAAAATGCATGTGTCTGATCATTGCATAAATACAGAGGTGGAAGTTTGTGTACAGTCTATTAAGTGTAGATGACGTTCTTAGTAGCTGGGGTGGGGGTATGTCCCGGCAGAAGTATTTACGAGTTGGAATTAGTTCGTTGTGTTACCGAACTACAACCCAGGGGCAAGGTATCTCGGGAGGCTGGCAGGTGACGGTGGCGGGGATGGTTCATTTAGCTTCAGTCTCGAGCTGCCTGATGAGATCCGTGTGATGGATGGAAAAGTCGAAGAGGATCATTATTGTGTTGAGTACCTGTTAGTCGGACTGAAGATGATCTTGAATACCCTTTTCTGGACTTATTTTAGTTAGAAGAGAACAGATGCTACTACGTTGACGGTTCCCGAGTCTCATTCCATATAACTTGCGACTTCCCCAGCGAGTGTCGTTAGAGTGGACGCTTAAGAAGGGCCATATATCCCTCCAACCTTCTTGTGCCTCACCTGTGTCTTTGTTTTTCCGCGAAGTAAAACCTAGAGACGTGTTCCCGGGGAGACTTGGTGATGACACTGATCATACGTCTTCCAGCAAGATTCGTCTTCTGAAGTGACCTCGAAGCGTCAGGAGGAATGCAGAGCCCGGCAGATGGCTGAGGCATGCGTGAAATAGAAATGAGCAGCGCAGGGCTCTGGAAGTGAGGCAGCTGATGCTGGACGGCAGTCTAGTCCGGCAGGACGGTAGTCTAGTCTGGCAGGACGGCAGTCTAGTCTGGCTAATGTTCACTTGCTTAGTGACGGTTCATTCGTTAGGGGCTGGTGGTGATGAGTGGTGGTGGTGGTCTGGTGTGGTGGAAAGAGCTGTTCTCAACACTGACGATCATCTAGGGTCGTCAGTGTACCTTCCATCATGCTGGTGCATCCATCAGGGAAGGATTGATAATAAGACGTTGAAGCGTAAGGATCCCACCGGCATATCCTCTGTGACGCCAGAGGCGCAAGAAGCGTAGTCTGACGACACTCACTGACGAAGTCATAAGTTATGGAATGAGACCTTTCAGGAGCTCATCGTCGATGGCTTTTGTTGATGAAGATATCGTACTTGGCCGAGTGGAAAGCCTTGGTAAATTCAACGAAGGTGAGAGCCTGACAGGCGTCTTGCGTTTCTCTTTGAGTTGCAGTAGAGAACGTTAAGAAACTTGTAGAGTCGGTGAGCGGTAGAGGTGTCTGTATAACCAAATTCATGAAGGTACGTAGAACGTAGGATGTCCATATCAGTGTAGTGAAGCACAGATGCCCTCTCGGAGTTCTTTGTCGGTCTGGGTGTCGGCAGTAGGTCGTAAAACACTGAAAGACTGAGGATATTGGCCTGGGTATTGAGGAGACATTAAAAGTCATCAACGACTTCCTCGCAGGAGAAGAGGATTAATGATGGAGCAGAGAGTTTTGACAAGTTTAGAGGAGAACTTCCTGGAGGATTTCAAAGATGCATTCCTGGGTAAGGCTGTGTCGCGTCTTCAGGTTCATGTATTTGTTCCGGCAGACTTGGGGTTGGCAGTTAGGCTGGGAGGCGGATGGTGTCAAGGGAGCCTCAGGGAGATTTTGACGAGGTAATTATTGATAATTGCTAAGTTGTTTCACTCGTTTTTCGCTGCTCTAACCACCCACGTAATGATGGGTCTGCTTCTTCACCTGTTCCTTAGCTTTCTCATACCACAAGCTCATGTTGATCTGGCTCTGGTGTTGCAGCTTGGTCGGGCGGTGAGGTACCCTCGCTGTGTGGGTTTCACGAATGATATAGTCACGGAGGACCTTGCAGAAGGTAGGTATATCGTGGAGGGAGGCCAGGTCCTCCTGCTGCATTGGTCTATTTGTGTTGGGTGTGATGCAGGACACGTCAGGCGGATGCAGTCCAACACATCTCGCGGGGAAGAAGAAAGAGCCGGTAGGATGCTGATGACTGGTAGGTTCCTCGCTCTGGTGATAACGTAGTTTCCTCACCTAACTTCGTTCACTGCTGGCAGCTTCTGTATAAGGTTATTGAACAAGCCCCTGTCCAAAATGACGCATTACGGGGTCGGTAACCGGCCTATGTGTCTTAACTTAGTGCTCCATATGCTGAGTCAATGTGTTGGCGCGGCCCGAAGTAATGCGTATTTTATTGCCTGTTTATCACTATCTGTCTCTGCATTGAGCCTTACTCTCGTCTGGCCCTACGTCTTACCACTCCTCCGTGTCATATAGGTTTTTTGTGGTTTTCAGCAGCGATCGCATTTGCCTCCCCGAAGCTCAGCATGTTCCACAAGTCTACCATCCAGTCGCTCGGGAAATGCTTTCTTAAAGCGGTCCGTAATGCCTCGAGTCCTTATGATTCTCTAACGTAGCTATCATGTGTCAGTCACGTCCTCTTTCTCATTACTGTCTGATTATTTTCGAATATAAGCTGCTGCTCATGCTCGATCGGGATACTGGCCTGGAATGAGGCTGCTTCTCTATCACCTTCATTAAACATTGGCACTACGTTGGCTGTCGTTTGTTCTACTGGAATATTCTCCTCATACGAAAATATTTCAGGTGCCAGTGACGTAGTAGAGGTGTCCATGCCCCGTGTGAGGACAGTTGGGGAGTTGTTACCTTGGACACGGACCAGGCAGGTCTAACTCCTTCGTGTGTCTCTTCACTTCCATGGAATATATTTCGGATATTTTCCAGGGCGTCTTCCCCAGCTTGTCTGGTAGCAATGGTACCTCAGGGGTCTTCGAGTGGAAGAACACACTGTGAAACGACGTATTAAACTCTCCACATATGGCCTCATGTATAACTTTACCTTATGAGCTTCTGGATTAACAACTGGGTTTCTTAATAGTATTTCCCCCTTCTGAATGGGTGAAATAAACCTGGATGTTCCTTTGACGTGACATTGTTGCTCTGGCACCTCTCCCTTCTTCCTCTCCCCTTGTCCTGTTGTAGACATCTCTTACCAACTTGTTTCTGTCAAATACACTTTGACCCCCGTCTTTCCAATATCTCTTCGTCCAGAGTGTATGTCTCATTGCTCCCTCGCTGTGCTACATGTGTTGGACCACTTTATTTCCCCCTCAATCTTCTCTCAGCTTCTGTACCCTGAAGTTGTTGGTATACATCTCTGTGCTAGCTGGTCATAGATTTCACAAAAATTGAATACATCACCTCCTGTCTACCCCCAGGTTATGAACTTCGAACCTTCTTGGCTGTTTGCTTGATGAAGGTGTTTAAGACTTTATAGTTTCCCTCGGTTAACTTTCTAGTGTCTTGGATGAGGAGTTATTGTTTTATTATGTCTCCAAGCGCTTCCTCCGTCGCTGTGTCATCCATCTCGAGTACTGGGTGATCTCTTCATCCAGTCAGAGGCCCACAGGTAATGTTTTCAAAATCGAGGATGATGATGATGGTGGTGTGTGTGTGTGTGTGTGTGTGTGTGTGTGTGTGTGTGTGTGTGTGTGTGTCAGGAAACCAGAGCCAGTTGTGGTGGCGGTACAACCGCGCCTGCAGCAGCTCAAGTGACTTTAAAGAGACAAGTTGGTACGAAAAGTTTTCGTGTGCGTGGACTGGGTGGTCTTAAGTCTCCTCATGTCCACACCTCCCGTGTGGGTGTGAGGTGTTCCAGGCTATTTCCTTACGGCTGAAATTGAGGACTGTACCACACAGCTCTGCATAATGACCCTCCCTGCGTCCTCCTCCGTCCGTATTGTCCTGCGATGATATCCATCGACGCTCTCGTCTCGTCTCGTACTTCTGGCCAACGTGGATTATAGTGGGATTTCAGTGTACAGATTTCATCGGTTATCATCATCCCTAGATATGTACCAGTAAATAGAAAATTTGAGCACGGATTACAATCACCTTGTGGACTATCATGGTTTCACTCACCAGTAACGCACGAGCTAACCATTTTCTACCTTCTCTGTCTCTTCTCTCGTAAGGCACGAGCTTCCCATTTTCTACCTTCTGTCTCTTCTCTCGTAAGGCACGAGCTTCCCATTTTCTACCTTCTCTGTCTCTTCTCTCGTAAGGCACGAGCTTCCCATTTTCTACCTTCTGTCTCTTCTCTCGTAAGGCACGAGCTTCCCATTTTCTACCTTCTGTCTCTTCTCTCGTAAGTCGCTCTGGGAAGACCGCGTGTGGTAATAGGTTCCATTTGTTGAGTTTGCGTCGTCCACAGGATGTGTGGTTTATTCTCCTCCTCCACCTCTGTAATCCGGCAGCATTTGTGGACATGTTCTTTACCTCTGACCTGCTCTTCATAATCCGTCCTTTGTCATTCACACTTCATGGAATATATGCCACTGTGCCGAGCTTCCCTTCGTTTTCTGCCTTTGCTTTTTCATTTCCTGTTTTGTGCCCGCTGTCGTTTCCTCTAAGTCTCTCACAACTCCTTCCTCGTTCTGTCATTATAATTTTCTTCTCGCTTAAAGCCTTCTGAATGCATCACTATCTGTCAGCCAGTGGGTAACATAAAATGAGTTTCTCAGTGTGTTATCCCCAACACTTCAGTAATCATTTGATTGTAAGCGTCTCATTATCCTCTCCATCTTTAACATACATGTCCTTCCAAGTACCTAAAGTCATCTCCCTCACGCCTTGAAGACTGAGCATGTCCACGACATTCTTTTTCCTCCTCCTCCTCCTCCATATCCTCCTCCTCTTCCTCCTAACACCAGTCCTTCCTAGACATCACCTGAGCGAAACACCGTGACAGACTCGCTCCACTCGAGGTCAAGTTCCATTTTTCCGTCTTAACTTGTCCTCGTTGTCCTGTAGTTCCTTTTCAAGTCCCTCGTGTGATTTAACGTCCGCTGAGCTCCACCTGTCGCCACCACTAGATTCTTTCCTTAATCTCTATCGATGTTTAATGTTTCTGTTGACCCGGAGACTCATGAGCGTCCCCGTTATGCACGGTGCTCCGACGTGTGGGTCACCTGTGTCTCAGGGGGGTTGGCGGAATTGGCCGATCATACTAGTAGCATTGCAAAGGTCAGGCGTGTTCTGGTCGTGTGTGTGTGTGTGTGTGTGTGAAAGGTCTACAACTGGTTGTACATTAGCTGTTGTCGCCTGCCCGTGGTGTCATTTACATAAACATCGTTCCACAGCAGTAACTTGGTGTTCCTTAGGTTTCACTCGCTGTGAGGTGATTTTTTTTAAGATCACATCACCGTACATGGGGGAACGAGACGGGTGATACACTGATAAGTGACGAGGGAGCACCGTGGCGTGGGTGAGTACCTTGGTATGATTGCGTGGTGTAGTGGCGTCAGTAAAAGTGGTTGGCTTTGTGTGAGCCCGCAGCGGACGAGAGTTGATGCGTAGGGGTGTAAAGTCGACACTGATTCACGAAATACGACGACGAATGCGACGTTTTCGTATAATCCCCTGCGGTATCTTCACCTGTATTTCGTTTCCGGAAAAAAAAGAAAAAAAAACGTTGAAATGCAATCAGTGAAATCATGTTTGGAAACAGATATGTGAAAAAAGATAAAATCCGATTGACCCGTTCTGGATTTGAAGATAAACCGCTTTTCCTGCCCGTCTAGATAACGTTACTACACACACACACACACACAAACACACACACACACACACACACACACACACACACACACACACACACACACACATCCTCTCTCTCTCTCTCTCTCTCTCTCTCTCTCTCTCTCTCTCTCTCTCTCTCTCTCTCTCTCTCTCTCTCTCTCTCATTATTGTTATTATTATTATCATTATTATCATTATCATTGTCATTGATTCAAGGCTCAGGATTGGGTGTCTAAATGTGCGTGGATGCAAACTTGCTAAGACGAGGGGAGAAACAGGTAGTATTTGAAGAGGAGAACCTGGATGTTCAGGCTGTGAGTGAAGCTAAGCTCACGGGTAAAGGGAAGAATACGTTCGGAGTGTAATAGATAAATTCTAGGCATAGTGCAAGAGCTGAGGATGGGGTGGTACTCCTGCTGAAGCAGAAGTTGTAGAAATGTGTGAAAGATCGTAAGGAAGTGAGGCCCCAGACTGATGTATATGAAATGAAAGCTGATTTAGAGATGCGGGTGACTGTAAGTTGCTAAGCAGCAGGTAACGAAATGAGTGGGGAAAAGAGGCGAGTGGTATGGGAGGAGCTGAGTGAGTGTGTCAGCAGTTTTGATGTGAAGGATCGAGTGATAATGATGGATGACTTAGATGCAAATGTGGGTGATGTGGCAGTTAAGATATAATTGGAGTAACGGAGCACCCAGTATGAATAAAAGATAAACAGCTTGCAGATTTTTGTGCGGAAAAAGGACTGATGATTGGGGAATACCTGATTTAAAAAGGACATACATATGTAGGTGAAGTGGGTCACTGGTGACAGATTATTTATGTATGTCAGGCGTGCTGAAAAAAAAAACTCGGGGCAGCTGGTGGAATGCCTGATTACTTCCCGGTGGAGGCGAGGGTTTGAGTTTGTGATGTAGCAAATAGGAAATTATTTGGGTAGTAACATGGCAATGAAAGTGAATATGCTTGAGCGAGAGCTTGTGTGAGACAGTGGGTGGAGGATGGCAGAGGGTGAGACTAAACACTACTAGATGTATGGGAGGGGAATAGCAGGTGTACATGGAATGTATATACCTGCTTAGACATGCGAGAGAAGTGTGTGGCTTGCAGAAGCTGGGATGTGTACTTCCCGGTGAAGTATGATCCACGACAAAGGCGTGTGATGTCTTCGAAAGGATTGGTTGATGAGGGAGGTAAATGCGAGGGTCGTGGAGAGAGAGAGAGAGAGAGAGAGAGAGAGAGAGAGAGAGAGAGAGAGAGAGAGAGAGAGAGAGAGAGAGAGGCGGGTTTCCAAGTGTACACATGCCCCCACACACACGTGTCTTGGGAGTGATTTTGGACGGGGAGGACCTGGGGGAAGTGGAGTGATTAGATACCTGACAATCGACTTGACAGCAGGTCTACCTATAAGGGATGAAGTGAGCCATTGGTTGAAATAAGGGACTAAGGCCTTACCTGCACTGATGAGTGTGTAGAAGAATAGGCTGTGTATTGTGTATGGCAGAGGCACAGATTTGGCGTGTCTAGAGGAAGAGTAATCCCGACCGCGTTGTGTACGGTTGTGAGTCCTGGGCTCTAAATGCGAGAGGGCGGAAGAAGACGAACGTGTTGGAAACGAAGCACCAGAGGACAGTCTGTGGTGTGGAGGTGTGTTGACAGTGTAAGAAAGATGTGTGGTACTAACTGCAGTCAGTGACTGACAGAGTTGACGAGGGTGTACTGAAATAGTTCGGGTATATGGAGCGGAGGAGCGAAGAAAGCTTGACAAGAGATGACCTGAACTTTTGAGCGGATGAGAGGCGTGCGTGGGATGGAATGAACTGGAACGATGTGGTATACGGAGGGCGACGTGCCGTCTTTGTACTGAAACGGGACATATGGATCAGTTGAGTTAACCGTGAAATAACCTGCGGAGCATAACTGTCTTTGTTAGACTCTGTCATCGCTGTGTCGTATACATTACGGCTAGAGTGTGGACGTAAGCATGTAAGGCCATTGCTCGTCTACTCCTGATGTTAACCTCGTCAAGGAGGGAGAGGAAGGAACTGCGTTATGAAAATTATTACAATTTTTATTTTCTTACCTTCCACACCTTTGTTAACGAGATCATAAAGGTACAGGTAAGAGCCATTATGTTACCCCTGAAGCCTAACGCACCTGTCTAGTGAAGAAGAAATACCGCCCTTTAGCGTAGTTACCTCCTGCAGAAAATGACGGGCCATTTTCTATCTAGTTAATGGCAATTTACTGAGGAGAAGTAATCGTCCAGTCTCCTCGTAAATGGTTACAAGGGACGACCATTTCTCCTGCTTTGATGTTTATGACGTCAGCAGGCTGCTGATTTAGTATGCAGCCCAGGCTAGTGTTGAAAGACCTCCTGATTGTAGAGTCATACCCATGTTTACCAATATCAAGCCTCTTTTACAGTCCAGCTTTCGCTCACAGTATCTGGCTAATGGCCTCCTGTGCACCTCAAACAGTTAGACACTGTTGATTTTGTCAGACCCCTTGAGTATGTCAAGAAATTCTGTGAGGTTGCCAAAAATAAGAAAGTCTTCACTTCTGTAAAGAAAACCAATTTCCTTTCTTTCACTTTCCTCCTTGTTTTCGTGTTCCTGGTATTCATCTACCTTCCCTCCTCTGGTGATTATGAAGTTATCCGTTTTGATGATTGTGAGACCACAACCATGTCTCATACTCAAAATGAATCACTAAGGAATCGTAATGGGTTACCATGACTCGCTAGGAGGTTTTAGGGGGTCAGAATGACTCGCTACGGAGTTATATAGAGGGATGAAATGACCCACCTAGTGAGTTGTAAAGGGTCAAAATAACTTACTAGCAGATAAGGCTAACACTGTTGTGATTATGGACAAAAGTAAATATTGATCTAAAATGAATGATCTTTTAATTGATGACACAACATATTCTGAACTCAGTGCCTCCCACGTATTCCCTGCGTGTCGTAGAAGGCGACTAAAAGGGGAGGGAGCGGGTGGCTGGAAATTCTCCCCTCTCGTTTTTTTTTTTTCCAAAAGAAGGAACAGAGAAGGGGGCCAGGTGAGGATATTCCCTCAAAGGCCCAGTCCTCTGTTCTTAACGCTACCTCGCTAACGCGGGAAATGGCGAATAGTATGAAAGAAAAGAATATATATATATATATATATATATATATATATATATATATATATATATATATATATATATATATATATAAGTCAAGGTACATATTCAAAATGTTTGTCGTTGCCGTCCGTTGCGTGTATATATCTTATCCTCCGCTGGAATTGAGCCGAGCAGTGAGGCCTCTGACCTCTTAGTCTTGGGGGTGTGTGTGTGTGTGTGTGTGTGTGTGTGTGTGTGTGTGTGTGTGTGTGGTATGCAAACATGTTTTGAGTCCGAGTAAGTCGTGAGATGAAAAGTTCATTGATAAAGTGATGTTGTTTGTTAGAGCTGAGCCACCCAGGGTGAAGTTGTTCCCCCAGGGTGACGATGTTGCTTCCCCAGGGTGACGATGTTGCTCCCCCAGGGTGGAGCTGTTGTTCCCCCAGGGTGAAGCTGTTGTTCCCCCAGGGTGAAGTTGTTCCCCCAGGGTGACGCTGTTGCTCCCCCAGGGTGGAGCTGTTGTTCCCCCAGGATGAAGTTGTTCCCCAAGGGTGAAGCTGTTGTTCCTCGTGCTTCCTGCGGTGCTGCCGTCCTCCACAGGTCGACCTCAGAGTGAGGTGAAGGAGAGGAATCTTGAAGGACAGTAGGCTCGTACCTGACTGGCTGTCAGACCCGTGATTTCGCCATGATATTGAAGACGTGTCTTACAAGGTGGCTCCTGCCGGATGGGCGAGCGGCGGAGGAGGGAGAGTCGTTGCTGCCGGTTCTCTGCACTGTCTCAAAGACTTAAGATGCGAGGGAGGGACGTGCCAGCCAGTACCGTGGTCCACACCCCAGATGTAAGAGACTTCGGCAACATGGAAGGGTCTGAATATTGTGCTGTCTGGGATGTATGCAGTGTCCTCTTTGGTACAGCCACTCGCCTCTTCTTCCCTCTTTACTTGCTATGACTTTTTGGTACGTGATCCTCATTCTCATGAGTGAGTCGCATCCCACCTCAGAGGCGTTCATATGATCGCTCCTCTTACAACACGACCATTCGTGAGCATCGCCTGCTTCTCTCAGCGGTGTGGTACTTTTGGCCTTTGCTTGCTTAGGGATGGTGTGTATTGGACGATGATGACCGATGGTTTCCGTCCCAGATGCTGCCTCCTTTTCATAGGAAGTCGGGGGGTGCAGCCACCAGCCTCATAGGGAAGATTTCGAGGGTCGTCAGATGAGACACTGTGTCGCAGAGGGCTTAGAACACCGTCCTGCGGCACGCCAGCTCATGGTGGCTGATTCATGGACACTGCCTCTGTCAACACAACACTGAGAGCACGTCCGTGAAAGTCGTCACCAGGAGCACGTTGGTTGGAAGTGTCTGCAAAAAATAAGTCCGCTGAAGGTCGTCAGCAACACGGCCTGTTGAAGGTGGTCAACAGAAGCCTGTCCCTTGATGAAGGTGGTTACCAGGAGCATCTCTGCAAAAAAAAAAGAAAAAAGACATGTCACTAAGAATACGTCCGTTGAAAGCAGTCAGCAGCAGCACGTCCGTTGAAGGAAGTCATCAAGAAGCACGTCCGTTGAAGGAAGTCATCAAGCAGCACGTCCGTGAAGGAAGTCATCAAGCAGCACGTCCGTGAAGGAAGTCATCAAGCAGCACGTCCGTGAAGGAAGTCGTCAAGCAGCACGTCCGTGATGGAAGTCATCAAGAAGCACGTCCGTGAAGGAAGTCATCAAGCAGCACGTCCGTGAAGGAAGTCATCAAGCAGCACGTCCGTGAAGGAAGTCATCAAGCAGCACGTCCGTTGAAGGAAGTCATCAAGAAGCACGTCCGTGAAGGAAGTCATCAAGAAGCACGTCCGTGAAGGAAGTCATCAAGAAGCACGTCCGTTGAAGGAAGTCATCAAGAAGCACGTCCGTTGAAGGAAGTCATCAAGCAGCACGTCCGTGATGGAAGTCATCAAGCAGCACGTCCGTGAAGGTAGTCATCAAGAAGCACGTCCGTGAAGGTAGTCATCAAGAAGCACGTCCGTGAAGGTATAAGGGATAAGATATTCCTACAAGTTCTTATAACGAGTTCCTGGATCCACACGCGGCCAAAGGCGTTAGCAATGTCTGACGTGATGTCACATGTGATCATTCTCCTCCTCCCTCCCCCACGTCGTGTGGTGGCCACGGCCAGGGAGATTGAGGAGGAGATCAGCTGCTGAGTGCTCCTTCTTAAATGCAAATTGTCATCCATTCAGCAGATGATGTTCTTAGGAGGATTTTGGTATTAGCTGAGATTTCAGATTCCGGGATCTTGCCGCTGATGGAAAGTAAATATGCCGACCTACAGCGTCCCCGTGTTGACTCGTCTCTTCTCCCTCAATGCGAGGACGACGTTCGTGCGCGTCTTCCTATCATACAAGTCTTGCTACTTCCCTCGTACGAGGCGGGCGGGGCGGGCGCTCTGTTAGTACTGGGACGTTCAACGTTTGCAGAGGACGCTGTACATCATCATCTGCCGTAGTAGCGACACTCCCGTCTACCAGATGACGCAGAGGGATTTGATCGATGGTCAGTCTCAGTGGATATGAGACTCGCGTTATTTTCTTTTTGAACGAGGTTTCGCCTGTCACCCAAAAAAAAATACCAGCGCATCTATTCACCTCGGGATGGCCTCATTCATGGCCTTTGTTCACCAAGGTCCACCTGAGGCTAGAACTAGTCACTAGGGTGTTTTTTTTGGGGGGGAGTTGGAGGCCCCCGGTCACTGACCGAAGTCCACATCGAGGCTGAGTCGTGTTCCTTCATGTCTGCCTCCCATGCGAGACGTTAAGTCTCTTCCGTTCGGCGACAGGTCGTTCACATTATGGCGCAGGTTGTTGCTGTGTGCTGTTGTATGTATGTTATACCGTAATGAAGTTGTGTGTTGTCATTGTACCCTCAGCCGCTTACTCGCAACAGGAGCTGCTTTTAGGATATATATATTTATATTATGAAGGGGTAATCGCACTTCAGTAGTTCAGGTAATTTTCTTTCATTGGAACTTTACGATGCAC
Organism: Panulirus ornatus; assembly: GCF_036320965.1. Lineage (NCBI taxonomy): Eukaryota > Metazoa > Arthropoda > Malacostraca > Decapoda > Palinuridae > Panulirus > Panulirus ornatus. The sequence continues at coordinate 79,382,727 of NC_092224.1, read as the reverse complement.
AACAGGTTTCACGGAAGAACTCCGCCTCGTCAGATGTGAACAATTCACAGAGGTTCCGTCTCATTTCGTCAAGTGTGAGGAAGTTGTCACATTCCATGACGTTAAGGTACTCGCTAAAGATACAGACTATTACAGTATAAGTCGCAATAATGGTGGACCAGCAAAGAAAATGCGTTTCCTACAATAGAGCTAAGTGTAACATGCTCATTTTCACTGAAATCTATAAACAGCAGTGTCTCACAAGTTCGGATCTTTGAACAGAAATCACACACACCTGTGTTTCAACAAACTGTCAAGCTGCAGGTTATGAACCTGTTCACATATTCCCACGAGTAAGGAGAACTTACGAGTGTGTGTGTGTGTGTGTGTGTGTGTGTGTGTGTGTGTGTGTGTGTGTGTGGTAATTACATGATTTGACTTTGAATATTTCTTCACCTAAGAAAGTATGGTGCATTGTACCCGTTTGTGCGGACTTCTGAGACATCCTGTACATCGCGCGAGCCGAGTGTGGGTTTCCTATTCATTATGCACGTAGGAGAACACAGTGGAGTGAGTATCTCTCCTCCATGATCGTCGTCTCTCTCACACCTCAGACAAGAGGTCTAAAGTAGCGTGGGGTAATCCCGCTATCGTTCTCGGGATGTCGCCTCGTCCTAGGAGTATTTCCACACAACCACTGTGTCTGAGCGACTGGAGTTTGGCATCAGCACCATGCCTCTCGTAACATCAGTCGACCCGCTGTTCAGAAGAATTGCTTCTCTTGAAAAGTAGTGAATCACAACAGAAGCATTTCACATATTTTCGTGACACGTAAACTGTTTCATGAACTACCGCCAGAAACATTTTATCCTCAGAGAATCATCTCTGTCGGATCATACTCATCTACTTTGGACTTGAATCTTAAGTAACATGATCCAATGCTGTATACATATTGACCTCAAGTGCATTCACGGGAAGCCTGGGGTCGAGCCATCATAGGTTCGAATCCTGGTCATTAATCATTCGTGGGTCTCTCTCTCTCTCTCCTAGTGAACCTACTCGCTTCCTCCTCAATTTCACTCATGATTATAATTATCCGATTTTCACAGCTCGCGAGTAATGAATAACTAACTGCCTTTGTGAATACTGCGTTTATGCCAGGATGTTACGTATTTAATGACTGCATCTGGTCTGGCGAGGGTGGAGGGATTTCCTCCCTTGACACACCGCAGTTTCTCAGTCCTCCTCGTCTGCTGCACACAAGGCTCAAGCGATACATCCTCCAGGCTCGCACGTGCTGATATCCTTACGTTGCAAGTTTCTCAAATCTACCCAAGTCGAGCGAGAGTAAACGTGAACCAAAAAAAAGTTAAGGTAATGAGGTGTGGCAGGTTGGGGTGGATGAGGCAGGATTTGCATCATCGTGAGTTTGAAGGGAGAGAACCTGAAGGAACTGGGGTACCTTAGTTGCCTGGTAGGGAGCATGGCGGCGGAGACGGAAGCTGGAGTGAATCACAGGGTGGAAAGGGAGGCAGAGGTTCCCGGCTGCGTTGAGGAGTGTATGGATAGAGTGTTCAGTGTCTGTTAGTTCAAAGATGTGTATGATTGATAGGACGGTGTTCTGTGGATGCGAAGTCTTGGGCGCTGAAGGCAAAAGAATTGTGGAAGGTAGACGTGTTGGAAGGTATGTGCTTAAGGACCACATTTGATGTGAGGTAGGTTGCTCTAGTGAGGAATGATAGAGAGAATCGTAGTACAGTCTGACTGAAAGAGCTGATGAGGGTGAAGTGGTTTGGACATTTGAAGAGGATGAGTGAAGGAAGACAAAGAAGATCTATGTGGCAGGAGTTGAGGGAGTAAGAAGTAGGGAAGGACTGAGAACGGGATGCGATGGCGGAGTGTAATAGGCTCTGAGATGCCGAGGTGTGAGTATTCAGGAGGGTGAGAGGCGTGCGTGGGGCAGGACAGATTGGAGCGATACGGACTATGGCGGCAGCGTGGTGACATTATACTGAACCAAGGTATATGAAGTGGTTACGGGAGAGCCACTGAGAAATAATCTGTTGGCATTAGCTTCGGATGGTGTGTGTGTGTGTGTGTGTGAGAGAGAGAGAGAGAGAGAGAGAGAGAGAGAGAGAGAGAGAGAGAGAGAGAGAGAGAGAGAGAGAGAATGTGAGCAAATCAGGCCATTCTTTTCCTCTGTTCATGGTGCTGCCTCGCTAAAACCAGGACACAGCGAACAGTTATGAAGAAAGATATGTTATTGCATCATCATCATCATTATGTCATGTTGTATTATATATTTCATTTATATCTTCAGTGTTTTTTACAGCCGCCGGGCGATGTTGTGTAAGGATATTATGTGTTACGTTAACATGTTTGTTGTACGTGATCTTTTGGTGCAAACGTCCAGTGTGTTCTGTTGCGGGTGCTCTGTATGTTCTGTGTTCTCCCCGTACTCTGTTGTGTTCTTCCCATGCTCTATATGTTCTGTGTTCTTTCCGTGCTCTGTGTTTTGTTCTTCCCATGCTCTATGTGTTGTATTCTTCTCATGCTCCATATGTTGTGTTCCCATGCTCTATGTTTTCTTCCCATGCTTTATATGTTGTGTTCCCATGTTCTTTGTATGTTCTGTGTTTTCCCCATGCTTTATATTTTCTGTTGACCCTGTCTCCTCTTTGTATACTTTGTGCTATATTGGAAGTATGTTCTAGATTGTGTTCTGTGTTCTCATATTTCTATGTGTTCTGTCTGTTCTGCAGGCTCTGTCGGCTTTATGTGGTCTGTGTCTTCTATATGTCGAGCTCTGTATATTCTCTGGTCAATTTTATGTGTTCTATATGCTCTCTTAGCTCTACGTGCTCTTTATGTGCTATGTGTGTGTTCTATTCGCTTAGTTAGCTTTTATGTGCTTCATAAGTTCTATAATGCTCTGTTAGTTCTATGATGCTTTGTCTGCTTAAGGTGTTCTCCATGTTCTACTGTGTTCTTCATCGTGAGTTCCTCTATGTCATCTACACTACCCCGTCAGCTCTATGTGCTCTGTACGTTCTATAATGCTGCGTGCTTGATTTGCTCCGTATCTACTCTAATGCTCTGTAGGCTTGAGGTGCGCGCGCGCACTCTCTCTCTCTCTCTCTCTCTCTCTCTCTCTCTCTCTCTCTCTCTCTCTCTCTCTCTCTCTCTCTCTCTCTCTCTCTCTCCTACATGAATCACACGCTGACTCCCAGATCCCCTCTATTACTCCTGAGATGTGCCGAGCCAGCGAAAGGCATATTGAAATTTAGATTGAGCACGGAAGAGAGAGAGAGAGAGAGAGAGAGAGAGAGAGAGAGAGAGAGAGAGAGAGAGAGAGAGAGAGAGAGAGATTAAATTCCACTGAAATACAGCTATACGTGTTGTGGGAGAAAGAGAGAGAGAAGGGGAAGAGAGAGAGAGAGAGAGAGAGAGAGAGAGAGAGAGAGAGAGAGAGAGAGATTAAATTCCACTGAAATACAGCTATACGTGTTGTGGGAGAAAGAGAGAGAGAAGGGGAAGAGAGAGAGAGAGAGAGAGAGAGAGAGAGAGAGAGAGAGAGAGAGAGAGTCATATAAATAATTCCCCGGTGAGCCCTGGCGTCACGTGATACGCCGCAGCAAATCTTTAAAACATCCCGCGGAGCCAAACTTCCTGCGGCTCCCATTACTTGCGCCTGGCGGGAGAACATTTTAACGACTGCTCGTCTTTTGTTTCCCGAGGTGTGGCGGGCGCCGGCAGTTGCCGGACACCGCCACCTGAGAGATGCATACAATTGTTTTTTTGGGTTTTTTTTTTTTTTTCATCTTTTTTCCTCTTATTATTGGATTCTCGAAGCTTTGGGTCGTTTATGTATTCTGCAGGAGGTTTGTTTGGTTAATGAAGGAGAGTAAAACTGAGGTTTTTTTTTTTAGAATGATTAATACTGTGGAGTAAAACTGAGCGTTTTCGAGAATGATTAAAACGGGAGTAAAACAGCGTTTTCTAGAATGATTAATGATGGAGAGTAAAACAGCGTCTTCTAGAATGATTAATGAAGGAGAGTAAAACTGATTGTTTTCTAGAATGATTGATGAAGGAGAGTAAAACCGCGTTTTCTAGAATGATTAATACGGGAGAGTAAAACAGCGTTTTCTAGAATGATTAATGAAGGAGAGTAAAGCTGAGCGTTTTCTAGAATGATTAATGAAGGAGATTAAAACTGAGCGTTTTGTAGAATGATTAATGATGGAGAGTAAAAAAGCGTTTTCTAGAATGATTAATACGGGAGAGTAAAACAGCGTTTTCTAGAATGATTAATGAAGGAGAGTAAAGCTGAGCGTTTTCTAGAATAATTAATGAAGGGGAGTAAAACTGAGCGTTTTCTAGAATGATTAATGAAGGAGATTAAAACTGAGCGTTTTGTAGAATGATTAATGATGGAGAGTAAAAAAGCGTTTTCTAGAATGATTAATATGGGAGGGTAAAACTGAGCGTATTCTAGAAAGCGTTGTAGTTGCCTGACGATTCATAACCGTTTTCATTTGAAATTTCGTGTTCGACTATAGAAACTCTCGTGATCTCTTGATATCTATATACTTGTTAGTGAAACGTAGCAGATGCTTTGTACTTCCTCTATAATTCCCATTCTAATCTTCTAAATTCGTCTGTTCATTTTTTTTTTCTTCCCCTTTTCAGATCTTGCACACTCTCTCTCTCTCTCTCTCTCTCTCTCTCTCTCTCTCTCTCTCTCACACACACACATAATTCTCTTCAACCCCCTAGTGTTCTTGTTACATATTTCCATTCAGTTTAACTAGTGGTGGTTTATAACAACTGGGCGTTAGCGACCTTAACGAACGATCCCTGGCAATTAACTAGGCCTAAGAGCCCAGATAACCATCCAACCAGCCAGTAATTAAATGTTTTCACTCCCGTACACTAGAACTGAAGGACCATTGAACCAGAGGGCCACGCCCTCCGTACATACGCTGGGTCAGCCTGGTAGCGTGAGGTGATAACGTTGCGTTAATTAATGTTGTAGTCGTGCCAATGATCGGGACTCGTTATGACCAAACTGGTGATAATTACCTTGATTCTTCAATGTTGATTACTTTAATTCTTAAAGTTTTTTTTTAAGATTCTTTTTTTTTTGTGTGTGTGTGACTAGATGATGTGTTAGAGTACAATGTACTACGACAAGAGTAGATTTGCATTAGGGACGTAGGAGTACATGAGACACAGTCGTATATATATATATATATATATATATCAGCATTGGACTAACGGTGTGGTTTTCCCAGTACTGCAGTAGACCGTGTTTTGAATTGTTATCGCGATGTATCCAGTTCGACCCGGATGGAAAAAAAAAATCATCTCACTGCTCGTCTATTTTACCGGTTATATGAATTATTTATCATTTATATATTTACGTTTAACGCCTGGGTTCGAAGAGGACTTCGAACTGGAGCATGTGTCGAACTGGAACGATTGAGCGGCGGGAAAAACCAGAAGAATTACCTGCATTGAGAGAACGACCTGACCTGACCTGACCTGGCGCCGCAGGCCGGGGGGGGGGGTCACCGTCACCAAGATACAAAGGTATGCGAGTATAGCCACAGACTAGTGGATCCTCTGGTGCCTGAGTTTGATAATGGAAGTGACCAGGGTTACACAACTCAGTGTAGAGAGGGTACGGTAACAACTGTATAACTAAAGGAGAAAATAAAAGTAACGCATTTATTTTTTTTTTTCTTTTTTTCTTTTTGTTCCTTACAACGAAATGGCGTTCATCTTGGCCTCCACGCCAAATCGATGCATTCATCAAGTCTGGCTCTAAAATACGTTCACGATTTCTGTTGTCATTCATATTGGTAAGTCGTTTTACCGTGTCAACAATCACGTTTGTAAAAAAAAAAAAAAAAAAAGAATGCTTTGCCTCGTTCGGAGTGGAATGTTTCCCCCGCGAGTTTTTTCCCCCCCACCCCACTTTTTTTCTATCCATGGTGAGGATTGGACTGAAGTTGTTGAGTCTAGTGTCAAACACTTGCTTTTTAAAGTTGTCGAAGCCTTTCATGAGTTCAAGAACCTATAGGATACTACCTCCTAAACTCCTCCTAAATTTACTTATTTTTAAGGTCGGTTGGACACTTCGAGTACCTGTAGGATACCAGATCCTAAACTTCTCTAAGTTACGTATGTTGAGGTCGCCTGGACAGCTTTCATAAGACTTTATCCTCGAACTCTTCCTCGGGTTATAGCTCGTCTCTGTACTCCATCTTTGGCTAGTAGGGTCACTCCAATAGAACATGGTATTCAACGTCAGGACGCCCTGGTGGATCATAAGAGTGAGGATTAGATTCGAATGCTTCAAAGGACCTCCCTTGGTGTAATGGTCAGCTTTCCTGACCACGACTCTTTCGCACGAACCGCCCAGGGTCGAGCGCGTAGCTTCGAATCCCTCCTGGTTGCTGCAGTCGTTTGTTTACACCGCCTCTCCACACAGCTCACTTGGCTTCAAATTATCGGAGATTAATCACATCCAAATTTGTTTCCTCGTTTACTTTCTGTAGTTTAGTACAGTTTGCTTATTTTTGATTCCGTTGTTTCAGTCAGTGGACAGAAAGATATCCAAATTTATAACTTCACATTTTTTTTGTTTGTTTGTTTGTAAGTATACGTATGAACTGTATGTCATAAATAGAATGGGCCCCAAAGCTGATCCCTGGAGCACCCCGCTTGTTACACATACTGAGTCTACGGCTTGACCTATTGGTCATCGTCTTGTTTTACGGTCAAGTTAACCTATTGTCTAGCCTCCGGAGTGAAAATAAACTATCCTTAATTTTGACTTTATTTTTGTTGTTGATCATTGATATGAGAATTTATCAAGTGTTTTTTAGAACTGTATATTGACAGTGAACCTCATCTCATGCGTGGTGATAATATCGTACGAAAATACCACGCGGATTCGTCGGACATGAACGAGTGCGTGGAGGACCATACTGCAAGTCGTTCGTCAAATGACATGTCTCTGAAATTGTTCGCAGTGTTGTATCCGGTGCTGTCTTTCATAAGTCAGTCTGCCAACCTCGGATGTTCACCCTGGTTTCCGGGATGTGATTTATACCTAACTTACAAAGGCCCAAGTTTCCAGCTGCAGTTATCATTCAACACATTGATAAACACACTTGCTTTTCCTAGTGCTGGTGTTACATTGAGAAGCCTCCATTCCAGAGGAACTTTCCCCTCATGACTTATTAGACTGAGAGCTTAGACATGGGCTCAAAACAACATCACGTTTTCAGTTTCTCTTCATTTTCTACGATGAAAGCTTTCCAGGACCAGCTATTTTATATATATCTTTCATTCTGTTGTTGGTCATCTCGACGTTAGAGCGTGTTTGTCTGTGTTTTTCCCGAATGTCATCCTCTGTCAGTAGTGGCAACTGGAGCTGCTGGAACACTTGAGTTGTGAATATGGATGAAATAGAATGTTTCCAGATGTTTGTCATGTCCTCATCGTCTTAGCCCAAGCTGCCCAAATGTCTGGGTAAATGATGGCTCGGTTACTCTCAGGTCCTGAAAGACAAAGAGGTCATACATCAGGCCACAGGTTAAATACTACTAATGGTAATGAGTAGAGGATTTCCTTTACATAGATCAGTACCGGAGTTGTGGCCGACGCACGTATCTGATGATGTTACATTCAGAGATCAACCTTCATTGATAGATTAAGACATATCTATTTCACAAGCTTTGTTCCCTGTCAGGTGATTGGCCGTAATGTCTCCTTCAGTCGACATATAAAACACTGCATCACTTCCCAGCTGGAATACTGAACTCATGCTATATTCAACTTGTATCTTAAGTCTTTCTTTGCTAGTCCAATGCACAGCTTCTTGGCACAGCTTACGTGAGATTTGATACAAATGTCTGCAAGAATTAGCAAGACGATTGACCAAAACGTAAACTCCCAGCCAGCGACTTTTGAATTCTTGACGAAGGATTGTTACTGTGAAAGGTCATAATGAGATCTGTGGTGGCTCAAGAATTCTTCAAGGTTTAAGACATGTTCACTATTTTGCTTATTTCATCATGTACGAAAGAATCTGAGGAACAGAGAAGGAAATCAACACGGAATACAAGGGAAGTCAAACAGCAACAGACCGTTGGATTCAACATGGATTGACGCCACTGTGATGGACATATACATGTGTTGGCCACTTAGGTAGATTAAATGCTGAGAACAGCAGGGGGCCATCCATGCTTCATTATCAAGTGTGAATTTAAACTTTACGGAAATTGCTTTCCGTGTAGAGGAAGGTGGCAAGTTATATATATATATATATATATATATATATATATATATATATATATATATATATATATATATGAAACGATAAGTTCCAAAGTGCACTTTCGTGTAATAATCACATCATCAGGGGAGACACAAGAGAGAAATATAACATTCAGTTGATATACATCGAAAAGACGAAGCTAGGACGCCATTAGGTAAACATGCGATTGTCCAAGACAGACAACGAGTGTTCATAAACTTATTATTGTCAACAGTAAAGTTATCTAATTTGTATAGACCATCACTAATATTAAGATTATAATTCTTTGTGTATTTAATAATAGAAGATTCAATGATATTTCTCGTGGTAATAGAGTTAGAGTTGATAACTGAGATGGCATTACTCCAGTCAATACAATAATCATAGTTTTTAACGTGATTAAACAAGGCATGTGATTCTCGTCCCGTTCTTATACTATATTTATGTTGCATGAGTCTAACAGAAAGATCCTTACCTGTCCGCCAAACATAAAACTTATCACAATTTCCACATGGCACTTTATAGATGCATCCAGGAGAATTTTCTGGTGAATTCCTGATTAAGATATTCTCTATAGTATTATTGTTGCTGAAGGCAACATTTACATTAAAGGATTTAAGTAACATGGGAAGTAAAGTAAAATTATTATTAAAAAGGAGAACTAAAAGATTCTTGGTGTCAATGGGAGGTTTGGGCTCAACTCTATGAAATGATTTCTTTGCTAACTTAAGGAATTAATCAATGAAAGATCTAGGGTACTTTAACTTAGATCCAGTAGAATATATCTTCTCAAACTCATCATCAATAAACTCTGGACTGCAAATACGTAATGTCCTAAGAAACATAGATTGAAATGATAATTTAACTCTGTCATGTTGAGATGAGTAATAATGGATATATGAGCATACATTGGTGGGTTTTCTGTATATGCTAGACTTAAACTTGTTTCCTTGCCTATGGATCATGCTATCTGAAAATGGTAACATATCATTATTTTCATTTTCTACAGTAAATTTGATGGAAGGTACTAAGTTGTTACTTAACAATTGTTACTTAACAATAGTTGGGGCATGCAAAAAAAGTAATTATTGTGCCAAACTCATGAAAACTGGCTGATATACGACCAAGCAACGAGAGGCGATGAGCGTATAGTGAGTATTGCGTAAGTCTCATATTTACGCCGTGCTTTGTATGGGTCACTTAGATAGATATCACTACACAGTGTCTTGTTTTGGGTGATTGACATTGTAAGGAACATCAACCCAAAACGTAGGTTTTGTTGAGAACGTCAGCACAAAACATACGTTTTGTAGAGAACGTCAGCACAAAACATACGTTTTGTAGGGAACGTCAGCACAAAACATACGTTTTGTAGGGAACGTCAGCACAAAACAAACGTTTTAAGGTTGTTTAACCTAAGACCTCCACAGATCCTCTGGAAAGACCTGAATCAAGTCAAGGATATAAATAGTGTGTGCGAGGAGGGGGTTTCTCCTTTCCACTGAAGGTCGTGTCAGTCGAGGCTCAAGTTCAGGGGTCGATTTCAGTGTTGTGTCACACCCCTCGATCCAGCGTTGGAAGATGATTGAAAGCCCTTTTTTGAAACAGGATAGTCTCAGTAAGTGCGTCGTTGGCTTCTGTCTTGTTCTTTTTTTCTTCTGTTTTTTTTTTTTTTCAACCTTCCTCAAAATCTTCCACACTTATCCATCCCGAATGACATGGATGGTTACGGAACCCAGGGACGAGCCGAGCACACCTGGTGTCGTCCGGGTTAAAGCTCGCTCCTGGCGACGATATTCCAGGTAAGCTATTAATAGTGTCTGGCGGTGATGATGACCTGTGCCAGACGGAAAGGGTTGTGGGAGGGGACCATGCGCTCCCCCTCGAGCTGGTTCACAAGAATGGCATCAGCGGACATGATCCCTGCCTTACCAGGGTTCCATCATTGACGAATCAGGAGTTGAGCTCACACGGCAGAATAGGGAAAAAAAAAAAAATGGTCTGGAAGGTCATCTTTGCTTGACCTCCTTCCCCTGACTTGACCTGATGCTTAGCCGAACGCAGGGAGTCGATGATACGTTTGTGGCACTTGATGACCCAGATGGACGGGGGAAGGGATTAACTGATAAGCTTCTCTCATGAAGGAGCCGCTTCTGAATAAGGAGTGAAGACGTTCATGAAATTTAATTTGACCGTGACTTCCTCATTGGCGACGTGAGGGATGTTGGTGTGTGTGTGTGTGTGTGTGTGTGTGTGTGTGTGTGTGTACGTAGGTTGCTGCTTGGAAGTCTAATCGGATGGATGCCAAGCGCAAGTTGCTTAGGGCTTGCTAGGGTGACTGCGCCACCGCTGACGCTCTCAACAGACTCCCTGGCTATTAGGCGAAGAAGGGTGTTGCCGACAGCAGAGACTGTGACCCCACCGTCCATCTTCTTTAGTAAGTGCCCAGAGAGAAGCGCCTAAGGAAAGGGGCGTGATGGGCGGTGGAATCTCGCCGGCAGCGGGACGTCGTCTGACAGATGGAGTAACCTCGACCGAAAGTTCTCGGCGACTCAGACCTGGTGTAGGGTTAACCGTGTTCATCATGTGTTTGAATGTTGCTCTGCTGAAGCCTCCTGATGACGCAGACGGGAAGCAAATAGAACCGCATTTTGAAGCCACTGAACCAGTTGACTTTGATATGGTTCATAAGAGGCGTCTGTCCAGAGGGCTGCTATCGTTTCCGGGTCCTCGGTGTGAGCGTGTGTCTTGCGGGTTTGCAAGTGATACTCTAAATGTGTCCTCAGTGATGACGATTCGTAATGCACTGGTGATGTTGCCGTCCTTTTTCTTACTGCTTATTAGAGCACTAACTTTGGGAGGCTCGGGAATGCTGGTTTAGTGACCATGTTGTAAGAAATATCATATGCTGGTTGGGGGGGGGAATGTGGCCATGTTGTCAGCGCCTTCGGGTATTCACTTAATGCCTTGATATGATGTAGGAAGCTCGGCGACTTCGTCACCTTAAAGTTTGGACAGTGGTGCTACTCAGACGTTTCTGAAGACACCAAGGTTGTGCCAGCCTCTGCTGGTGTCGACTGGACGTGAGGCGAGTGGAACCTTCGTTGACATCTTTCAAAGTGTATTTACAAGCAGCGACATGACGGGGGTTGCCTTCGGTATGTGGGGGAAGGAGCTCCACATGACGAAGCTTTGATGGAAGCCAGCAGATTCTGATGGGCTGAGGTCTTCGGGGGAACGGTTACCTCCGGTCCCACGGGAGTCTTGCTGGATCCTTCCTACCACCGGTGATTTCCATGAGCTCCCCAAAGTTCGTAACTTATATATCTCTATGCTTACTGGTCAGGCCATCTTAAATGGTACACTGGATAGCGTTACCACTGAACGTAAATGCTCCAGTCATATGTTGTTGTAAGTCGTACAACCCCAGGATTCCCCTTTTTTTTGCAGCTCCTGTAGCGCCAAGGCTGCGCTACAGTCAGTAGCAGGGAAATGATGGTCTCCTTTGAAGCGAGGAGTTCCTTGACGAGACTGTATTCCTTTTCTGGTTCATTGACGATGTTTTGACAAAGGTAATCGTGACTTCTCACCCGGAGGGAGGTGGCAGGTGTCGGGTCGAGTGGGAAACTGCAGAAGCTGGTGACTGAGTTTGGAAGAGTGTATGAAAAAGGAGGAAATTGAGAGTAAATGTGAATAAAAAAAGAAAGTTATAAGGCTCAGCAGGTTTGAGGGACAGGTTAGCTGGGGCGTGTGAGTGTGAACGGAGAAAATATAGAGGAAGTAAAGTGTTATAGACACCTGATTCCCAGGGCTCGCTAGTTTCCCTTTCCTCTCACCAGGGGAAAACAACCAACCCATCTTTCATTTTTTATTCAACCGCCATGATGGAAACATTTCCAGATGTCGCAAGAAAAGAGATATTGATATCGTTCCATATGGAGATAGGATTAGGTCTTTCAGTTAATGCAATATATTTTAGACTGTTCGTCATTGTGTGGAACCTTTAGAATAAAAAGGTCACAGGAGAGTTGACTGAGTTTCAGGCTCAAAAAAGAGGCTTAAAGTAACCAAAAGAAGGGCTGAGCAAGTGGTTAGAGAGCTGAACTTTGCTAGATATCTATACCTTGGACGTGAAAAGGATATGTATGAAATTGAACATACTGTCAAAATACATACATGTAAGTCAACACGGGTGAGAGCTTTTGACTTTATAGCCCAAATTTTTGGTTTGCACTGAAGCCTCTTTTTTAGGGAGACTGAATAAAGACAAAGATACAAGAATATGTATATATATATATATATATATATATATATATATATATATATATATATATATATATATATATATATATATATATATATATATATATATTTCTCAGGCCACTCGTCACCTCGCTGGACGACGCAACGTGTTCCTCCCTACTCCATCTCTACCATCCTCACAACTGCCTTGATTTATGCTGATCACTTCTTGTGTATATATGGGCCACTTCCGTGTCTTTGTTTTTCACACTCGTTTTACTCGATCCGTTATGTATTATTACATACTCGATCCAAGCGCCTCACGCCACATATTGTCCTCGGACATTTCATTTCCAAAACATCCACCCTCCTCCGCACGTCTTCATGTAATATATATATATATATATATATATATATATATATATATATATATATATATATATATATTTTTTTTTTTTTTTTGATACTATTCGCTATTTCCCGCGATAGCGAGGTAGCGTTAAGAACAGAGGACTGGGCCTTTGAGGGAATATCCTCACCTGGCCCACTTCTCTGTTCCTTCTTTTGGAAAATTAAAAAAAAAAAAAAAGAACCGAGAGGGGAGGATTTCCAGCCCCCCGCTCCCTTCCCTTTTAGTCGCCTTCTACGACACGCAGGGAATACGTGGGAAGTATTCTTTCTCCCCTATCCCCAGGGAAATATATATATATATATATATATATATATATATATATATATATATATATATATTATATATATATATATATATATATATATATATATATATATATATATATTTCGAAAGGCATTTTACCGAAATCATTTTAGAAAACGATGACATGTAATATCCTTCTGATAGACCTGTGAAGTACAGGAGGGTTGCTGGGCTGTACTGTGCCAGATGGACTTCATCAGGGCCACTATTATGACCCCCGGCGTTTTCTGAGAATCATTCCCGAGGACGACGACGACCCCAAGCTGGGTGGAGAATAGGTCAGGCCAGGCAGAGGTGGCATCTCTTGTCTCCTGGTTAGTTTACGGGCGAAAGCGTTTAATCCAGCCAGGAATACCATGAACCCAGTTCATGGTAAAATCTTGGGATTGATAAAGGTCTCCTCCTCCTTCTTCTCCTCCTTCTTCTCCTCCTCCTCCTCCTCCTCCTCCTCCTCCTCCTCCTTCCCCACTGTTCCAGCTTGTCTTTTTCGACCGGAGTTTTAATGAATTCTCCCGTGGGTGGCCGTGTGTCAGTAGTGCAGTCGGGTACCAGGCCCTGGCGATAAGGCCTCGCGACATCATGGCAGACACCCGGCCCTTGTATTGAACATTCGCTCTACCCTTATCTTACGAGTCTTCGTGTTCCTCCGAGGGCCCTGATCAAGGCCACCTTATATATACATACCCATATATCGATATCTTCCCATAGGAGAGGATGAACAGCTGGGTTGCCTGTGGGCCGACTTCCGCTAACCAGGATTCGGAGTTCAGTACTTACTGATAAGAAAAACGGGTATGACCTTTCCCTTGGCGATCTGTTATATATATATATATATATATATATATATATATATATATATATATATATATATATATTTTCTTTATAACATAAATAGTTATTTTGTGTCCTCGTTGTTTTAGCGAGAGTGTCACCCGCTCACATTAATGTGTCGCTCACTCTTGTAAAGATGATCTAAACCATTGCAATATGCTTAGTGGTTTGTGTCACATTTGCAAGTCGTTCATCTGGGGAAAGCATTTTATGCAAATTACATTGTCAAAACCAAGGGTTTTAGTAAATGGTCTTAGCCCAGACAGGCGAAAACTGGAATGGTTATAAAAAATAAAAAGAGAATTGTAAAAGGTAAAAATTGTAAAAGGTGGGTGAAATGAACATGATGCTGGATAGAGTAAACATGATGCAGGACGGAGTGAACATGAAGCTGATGAGTTAACTGTGTTGTGTCTGTTTGTTATAAATGTTCGGTATAAATATTATATTGAATAGCATGTTCTTGATAGTGGATGAAGTGAACATGACTCTGGGCTTAGTAAACATGATGCAGAAGGGATGACAGTGTTAAGCCTCAGCAGTATATGGTATGTACACACGTGATATCCACAAGAGGAAAGAGTTATGATTATGAGCATTATGAATGTGATCGATGCATCAGACAAGGTAGTGTGGCCAGTGGGGCAGTTTTACCACGTCAGGGGCGACGGCACAATGAGGCACGTAAGACCATTTTAAAACTTCAAAAGACAAGCCTTCAAGAACTCTTGACCTCACCTGGAGCAGACGAGGTTACCTGAGGTCAAGTGGCCGGGGTGGTGTGTGTGTGTGTGTGTGTGTGTGTGTGTGTGTGTGTGTGTGTGTGCTGTTCTTCTGTGCGTCAGACACGGAGCGTCCATCTGGCATCGGTACGTGAAGCACTGCCACCTCTTCGTGGGGCACTGCGTGGCACTGCCACATCTTGGGAATGATCAGTCTCTAGAACAGTTTCACTGACTCCCATTCACATCTCGTATATGTATATATCCCTAGGGGGGTATGGGGGAGAAAGAATTCTACCTCCATATTCCCCGGGTGTCGTAAAAGGCGACAAATGGTGTCGGGAGCGATGGACTGGAATCCCTCCCCTCCTTGTATTTCATTCTAAAAGACGAAGCAGAAGGAGGAGTCAAGTGGGGAGTGCTCATCCTTCTTGAAGGCTCTGGCTTGGGTGTCTGAATGTGTGTGGATATAACCAAGATGAGAAGAGAGGAGAGATAAGTAGAATGTTTGAGGAAAGAAACTTGGATGTTCTGGCTCTAAGTGAAACAAAGTTCAAGGGTAAAGGAGAAGAATGGTTTGGAAATCTCTTAGGAGTAAAGTCAGGGGTTGGTGAGAAGACAAGACCTAAGGAAGGTGTAGCATTACTCCTGAAGTAGGAGTTGTGGGAGTGTTGTGTGATAAGAGTACAAAGTAAATTTTAGTTTGAAGAGGGTCAAACTGAAAGTGGATGGCTTGAGATGGGTGATTATTATTGGTGCTTACGCACCTGGTCATGAGAATGAAGATCATGAGAGGCAAGTGTTTTGAGAGCAGCTGAGTGTAATTTGGGCTTATGGGGTATTCGTTGTTATGAATGGAAATGGTGAACAGATAGTGGAGTTGTGTGCTGAAAAAGGACTGGTGACTGGGAATACCTAATTTGAAAGAGGGATACACACAAGTATATGCATGTGAAAAGGAAATATGTCCAGTAGGCATTCTTGGATTATATGTATTAATTAAAATACGTGTAAAAAGAGAGACTTTTGGATGTAAATGCGCTAAGAGGGGCAGCTGATTGGATGTCTGATCCATATTTTGTACAGAAAAGGTTGAAGATTTGTAGAGATATTCAAAATAATGTCGGAGAGAAATGAGTGGTGAGAGTAAGTGAGCTTGGAAAAGAGTTGTGTGGAGAAATAGAGGAGATATAGAGTGTAGGATGGCAAAAGGTGAGAGTAAATGAACAAGGGGAGTGGGTGAGGAATGGTAGGTATTCAGGGAAGCGGTGATGGCACGTGCGAGAGATGCATGTGACATGCGAAAAGTTTAGAAAGGGTCTTTAGTGGTGCGATGGAGAAGTAAAGTTGCTAGTGAAGATGAACATAGAGGCGTTTGGGCGGTACTTACAGGGAAGGAGGAGTACAAATAATTGGGGGATGTAGGTGAGAAAGCGGCAGGAGGTCAAGAGGAAGGCGCAGGGGTTGAAAAAGAGAGCAAATGAGAGATGTGGTGAGCGAATATTGATAAACTTTAGGGAGAATAAAAAATAGATGTTTTGAAAGGAGCTTAATGTGCCAAAAACAAGAGAACAAATGGGAACATCTGGGAAGGGGGGTAAAAGGGGAAGTGGTAACAGTTAATGGTGAAGTGAGGAGCAGTGAGTAATTTAAAGAGCTGTTGAATGTGCTTCATGATAGGGTGGCAGATGTAGGGTGTTTGAGCCAGGGTAGCTTGCGAAGTGAGAGAGTCGTGTAAAGTGGTTTGGTAAAGACAGAAGAGGTGGTGAAAGCCATACTTAAGGTGAAATGTGGCAAAGCAGCTGGAGTGGACGGCTGTTGAATTTATAAAGAAAGGGGGTGACTGGTTGATTGGTTGGTAAGGATATTCAATGGATGATGGGTCATGGTGAGGTGCCTGAGGATTGGCGGAATGCATGTATAATGCCATTGTATAAAGTCGAGGGGGATAAAGGTGAGTGTTTAAACTACAGAGGCATAAGTCAGTTGAGTATTCCTGGAAAACTGTATGGGAGGGTATTGATTGAGAGGGTGAAGGCATGTACAGAGCATCAGATTGGGGAGGAGCAGTGTGGTTTCAGAAACGGTAAAGGATGTGTGGGTTATGTGTTTACTTGAAGGAATGTGTGTGGAAAATATTTAGAGAAACAGTTGGATTTGTGTGTGGTATTTATGGATCTGGAGAGAGCATATGATAGGATTGTGTAGGAGGAAAGCTTTTAGGAGCTGTGAAAAGTTTTTATAAAGTGTAAAGCATGTGTACGAGCATGAAGAAAGGGAAATAGATAGCTCCAAGTGAAGGTCGACCTGCGGCAGGGATGTGTGATGTCGCTTGTGGTTGTTCAAATTGTATATTGATGGAGATATATGTGAGAGTCTTGTAAAGAGAGGGGCGAGTATGAGGTAAGTTGAGGATGAAAGGGCCTGGGAAGTGAGTCAGTTTTTGTTTGCTGATGATACAGCATTGATGGCGGATTCGAGTGAGATATTGCAGAAGTTAGGGACTGAGTTTAGAAAAGAGTGTGTGCAAAGAGGAAGTTAAGAGTAAGTGTTAATAGAAGTAAGATTATCAGGTTTAGCATGGTAGAGGGACAGGTTAGCTAGGGAACGAGTTTGAATGAAGAAAACCTGTAGGAAGCGAAGTGTTTTAAATGCTTGGGAGTGGACATAGCAGCGAATGGAACCATGGAAGCGGAAGTGAGTCATCGGATGAGTGAGGGGGCGAAGGATCTGGGAGCGCTAAAGAATGTGTGGAAAGACGAAACGTTATCTTGGAGGGCATAAATGAAGGTATAGTAGTCCCAGCAAATTTGTATGGATGCGAGACATGGGCTATAGAGAAAGCAATGAGGAGGAGGGTGGATGTATTGGAAATGAAATGTTTGAGGATAATATGTGGTGTGAAGTGGTTTGATCAATTAATTGGTGAAAGGATAAGAGATGTGTGGAAATGTAAAGTAGGGTGGAGAAAGCAGAAGAGGATGTATTGAAATGGTTTGGACTTATCGAGAATGTAGATGAGGAAAGGTTGACAAAGAGGGTATATGTCAGAGAAGTGCATGGAACAGGGAGACCAAATTGGAGATAGAAGGATGGAGTGAAAAAGATTTTGAGCGATCGGGACCTGAACATCCAGGAGGGTGAGAGGCGTGCAAGGAATAGAGTGAATTGGAACAGTGTGGTATACCGGGGTCGACGTGCTTTCAGTGGACTGAACCAGAGCATATAAAGCGTCTAGGGTAAACCATGGAAAGGTTTGTGGGGCCTGGATGTGGATAGGGAGCTGTGGTTTCGATGCATTACACATGACAGCTAGAGAATGGATGTGAGTGGATGTGGCTTTTTTTTCTGTTCCTGTCGCTTCTTCGTTAACGTGCGAAAAAGCGACCAAGAGAGTATATATATATATATATATATATATATATATATATATATATATATATATATATATGTGTGTGTGTGTGTGTGTGTGTGTGTGTGTGTGTGTGTGTGTGTGTGTGATATGGATGACCGGGAGACTTTGTTATCAGATTCGTAAGTTAAGCTACTATCTAACTGTTTACTGGTTCGGGACGAATCTCGATTCACAATCTGAATTGCAAATGAAACCTGGATTTGTGAATCAAATTAAATCACAGTGTTGTTCTTAGAATTGTTCTGATTTTGTTTTCGTTGGCACAAGGAAGCACTGTATATTATTTCCAGTCTTGTAGTGTGCTGTATAACGTATGCGTGTACGTTCTGCTGTATAACGTATGCGTGTACGTTCTGCTGTATAACGTATGCGTGAACGTTCTGCTGTATGACGTATGCGTGTACGTTCTGCTGTATGACGTATGCGTGTACGTTCTGCTGTATAACGTATGCGTGTACGTTCTGCTGTATGACGTATGCGTGAACGTTCTGCTGTATGACGTATGCGTGAACGTTCTGCTGTATGACGTATGGGTGAACGTTCTGCTGTATAACGTATGGGTGAACGTTCTGCTGTATAACGTATGGGTGAACGTTCTGCTGTATAACGTATGCGTGAACGTTCTGCTGTATAACGTATGCGTGTACTTTCTGCTGTATAACGTATGCGTGTACGTTCTGCTGTATGACGTATGCGTGAACGTTCTGCTGTATGACGTATGCGCGAACGTTCTGCTGTATGACGTATGCGTGAACGTTCTGCTGTATGACGTATGCGTGAACGTTCTGCTGTATGACGTATGCGTGAACGACTCAGTATACGCGGGGAAGAGGGAGGGAGGGAGGGTCAGGTCAGCTGTGGTGGGATGGCCTGAGGTATTAGTTCGGAGACTGGGCTGAAAGGGGTTGGCTTAGGGAGACGGGGCTACGAGAGTTGGGTGGGAACATGACCACGAGGGGTCAGCTTGTAGACACCGCTACGGGAGGTGGAGAGACGCACACACACACACATCTACGTGAGTAGACACCGCTACGAGATTTGGAGATACACACACATACATCTACGGGAGACACGTTGTAGAAATGGTTGGGAGAGTTAGCTTTGGCAGACGAGGCTACTACACCAGGGTGATCCATTCCACCCACACAATAAAGTGTTCCAATGGGCTTCCTTCCTCATCTGAGATGTTCTTCAGTCTTGATGTATCGTCTCACTGCATACATCCAAGCTCTTCCTTACCAACCTGTCCTTCCTCTTACCTTCTGTTCTGCACTGTACTGTACTGCTGTATTGCTTGGCCAACCTACACGCTGTCATGCCTTCCGTATGACCACACGATGCTAAAAACCGCTTTGTCTTGCAGGCGGTCTGTCTGTTTCATGGTCTCACGCCACGTAGTATGGTCTTCATCCTTGTCCTCATGGTGGAGCTTCTCCCCTCACCCTTGACCTAAGGAGCCTCAGATCAGAGCTGGGATCAGCAGTCCATGGGAGCTCTTTGCTCCACACTCCACGATTAGACTATTTTTTTTCTCTCTCTGTCTCTCAACACCGGAGCTTTCAGCGTATATACACACACACACACACACACACACACACACACACACACACACACACACACACACACACATTTTCCTCCCACAACCGTTACCTTTTCAGCCCGTTTGAAAAGGCGCCTCTAACATGTGTTCTCTTTCCCTTTCTGTCTCTGGCGGGGGAGAAAAATCTTCGATACAGCGAGAGAGAGAGAGAGAGAGAGAGAGAGAGAGAGAGAGAGAGAGAGAGAGAGAGAGAGAGAGAGAGAGATCATCCTATATTCGCTGTTTGGATATTTGTTTATATATTTTTTTTTTGTATCTGTCTCCTGTAGGGATAGTGTTTTCTACGAAACCAGAAATATTTCCAGCATTTTTTTTTTTTTCATTTTTTTTTTTTATATTTTTCTGGCCGGGTATTCGGTCTGTGCAAGAAGCCAGGAGGATTCGTAATACGGAACTCACTGGCTGTGAAGCAGAGTTATCTCTCTCTCTCTTGCTTCAGTACTTCAGTAGTCTTCCATTTTCTTTATGACTCTATTTACGAGCAATATAAATACTGTCTGTCTGTGAAAGTAGTCTGCTCTTTAGCGTATTCTATGTCATTTCTTTTTTTACGAAATAAAAGCGTATTGTTTCACTTCTTTTTTTTACGAAATAAAAGCGTATTCTCTGTCACTTTTCTTTTAACGAAATAAAAGCGTATTCTGTGTCACTTCTATTTTTTACGAAATAAAAGCGTATTCTGTATCAGTTTTCTTAAGAAATAAACTCCATGATTCTTCACGTCCACTATCATGCAGCCGATCCCACTTCTGGCGAATTCAGAACAAAATGATTCGCCAGTACTTATTGCAGATCCTCTAAATAGGTTTAGATTCCTCAGCGATCACGTACCTTATACAGACTTAGATCCTCCATGAGCTTCCACAGGCCTCAGTCAATACCTACGTAGCTTCTTCCATCGTCCCTCCTAGGTTTCATATTTTCCTTTTCCATAAAAAATAAAGAGAAAGTAAGTTTCAGTCACGTACAGGACCCTTCATCAAGGACTAGCTTTTTCAGGCCTTAATGAAGGGTCTTTGAATGAAAATGGGACAGATAGAAAAAAAGAAAGAGATGTTCGTGAGAGTTTGGGGGGAAAAAGTTTGAACATGTTGAGAGAGGTAAGAAAAAAAATGTTGAAGCATGAGGGTAACCGTGTGTGCACGTAGATGTGATCCTATAAGTCTAGTTATATAGTGGTATACAAGCAATGCTGACGTTGATGAGGACGTAAGGTATATATATATATATATATATATATATCCCTGGGGATAGGGGAGAAAGAATACTTTCCACGTATTCCCTGCGTGTCGTAGAAGGCGACTAAAAGGGAAGGGAGCGGGGGGCTGGAAATCCTCCCCTCTCGTTTTTTTTTTCTAATTTTCCAAAAGAAGGAACAGAGAAGAGGGCCAAGTGAGGATATTCCCTCAAAGGCCCAGTCCTCTGTTCTTAACGCTACCTCGCTATCGCGGGAAATGGCGAATAGTATGAAAAAAAAAAAAAAAAAATATATATATATATATATATATATATATATATATATATATATATATATATATATATATATATATATATATATATATATATATAATCTTGACCATCCCTGGGGATAGGGGAGAAAGAATACTTGCCACGTATTCCCTGCGTGTCGTAGAAGGCGACTAAAAGGGGAGGGAGCGGGGGGCTGGAAATCCTCCCCTCTCGTGTTTTTTTTTTTTAATTATCCAAAAGAAGGGACAGAGAAGGGTGCCAGGTGAGGATATTCCCTCAAAGGCCCAGTCCTCTGTTCTCAACGCAACCTCGCTAATGCGGGAGATGGCGAATAGTATGAAAGAAAAAGAAATATAATCTTGATGTAAATGGGCGGAGGAGACCGCCTTCGAATCTAATGAGTTCAAATATGGACACATACGTCAAGGAAGAGTTAACAGTGTATCATCGTCCTTACGAGAAGGTCCTGCTGAAGAGAGAGAGAGAGAGAGAGAGAGAGAGAGAGAGAGAGAGAGAGAGAGAGAGAGAGAAGAGGAAATATCAAAGACCTGAGTGGGTCGTCGTCTGTAAATGAAGATTAAATTTGAGTTTAAGAAGCGCATTACTAAGGCATGGGTTGCCAGCCAAGCCCATGAGTGGTATGGTAATGAGAACTTACTCAACAAGAGAGAAGACTATGCTTATGAGGTTGTATGAAAAGACAACATAGAACACTGCTTTGTCGTGTATGGTCGCCAGTTACCCAGATGGGAATATACAGTTTTGAGAACAGTACATCGGAAACCTCTCCCAAGCAGAATCGGAGCATTTAAACTATCAAGAACAGGTTAAAAGACCCTTGAACTCTACAGTCTAGAAAGAAAACATTTGGAGATACGTGATATATAAGTGTATGCATGGCGGGAAGTAGGAGGCGTGGCGAATAAGGGTTTAGAAATCTAGAAGCTTCTAGGCAAGAGAGATTCGCAATTATCCAGACGGTAATAATTCCTTGAAATATTCCAAATGAATATCACACGTGAGTGTGCGAATGTCATGCAAAACTGCGCGAGAGGTGTATTTAATGCCATACCAGGAGAAATGAGGAACATATACCCATGGAGTGACTCCAGAAACATTTAAAAGAAGATCGCCTTCATGGGTGAAGTCAGTCCCAGATGAACTCTGGGTTTGATGTGTTAATGTCCCAGTGAGACGTGCAGTAAGAAGCTGCTCCAGGCACCAGCTCATATTATCTCGTCGCGAGGTAAGAGGGAGGTCAGGAATGGCTGCACATTGAGCCAACGCTTCAGTGGCTGTCAAGTTCCCCTCCTTAACCTAGGTTGCTGTTTGTCCTCTGTGTCTCGCCCACACTTGGAGGATGCCGGCACTCAGTCCACAACCCCACACACACACACACACACACACACACACACACACACACACACACACACACACACACACGCACGCACGCCCACAACGCCAGACGAACACATGACTCGCACAGTTCGTGATTCTTAACTCTAGATTTTCCTGCGGTGAGCGTTACGCGCTGGGCTTGCCTCATGGCAGAATCCCAGTCGTACGTACTGGTAGTGTAGGTGGATCTTTCTCTCTCTCTCTCTCTCTCTCTCTCTCTCTCTCTCTCTCTCTCTCTCTCTCTCTCTCTCTCTCTCTATCTATCTCTCTCTCTCTCTCTCTCTCTCTCTCTCTCTCTCTCTCTCTCTCTCTCTCTCTCTCTCTCTCTCTCTCTCTCTCTCTCTCTCTCTCTATCTATCTGTATCTATCTTTATTTATCTCTATCCATCTGTCTATTTATCTATCTATCTATTTATACCTGTCTATCTATCTATTTGTCTATCTTCCCAAAAAATCCAGACCCAGTATATATTCTTCCCGTCTGTTGTTGACCTTCTGCGTCCAGGTGACCACTGAGGGCTGGAGGGGACATTTCTCGAGGCCAGACACAAGTGTCGTCTCCATTAGATGCGTCGCTAATGAGAACGGGAGACTGGGTTATTACTAAGGGGGGTTGGGTTTCCACCAGACCTCTCAAACAACCCACTCAATTAATGGTTGAAATATCTGGAAATTTGAATTTCCAGATATTTGAATATATATATATATATATATATATATATATATATATATATATATATATATATATATATATATATATATAATTTTTTTTTTCAATGTCGCCTTGAAAGTTTATATTGTCTTGTTTCCTGTATCGCCTTTTGGCAAAGTTATATAAATCTTCAGATACGTTCATGGTTTGTCATAGGGTGGGGGAGGGGGCGAAAATCCTGGGGGCCTTGAAGAATGTGTGGAAGTCGAGAACATTATCTCGGAAAGCAAAAATGGGTATGTTTGA
The DNA here is from genome assembly GCF_036320965.1 of Panulirus ornatus. Classification (NCBI taxonomy): domain Eukaryota; kingdom Metazoa; phylum Arthropoda; class Malacostraca; order Decapoda; family Palinuridae; genus Panulirus; species Panulirus ornatus. Next base: position 79,359,065 of record NC_092224.1, on the reverse strand, counting down.
AGGAATAGTGGTTCCAACAATGTTGTATGGTTGCGAGGCGTGGGCTATGGATAGAGTTGTGCGCAGGAGGATGGATGTGCTGGAAATGAGATGTTTGAGGACAATGTGTGGTGTGAGGTGGTTTGATCGAGTGAGTAACGTAAGGGTAAGAGAGATGTGTGGAAATAAAAAGAGCGTGGTTGAGAGAGCAGAAGAGGGTGTTTTGAAGTGGTTTGGGCACATGGAGAGGATGAGTGAGGAAAGATTGACCAAGAGGATATATGTGTCGGAGGTGGAGGGAACAAAGAGAAGAGGGAGACCAAATTGGAGGTGGAAAGATGGAGTGAAAAAGATTTTGTGTGATCGGGGCCTGAACATGCAGGAGGGTGAAAGGAGGGCAAGGAATAGAGTGAATTGGAGCGATGTGGTATACCGGGGTTGACGTGCTGTCAGTGGATTGAAGCAGGGCATGTGAAGCGTCTGGGGTAAACCATGGAAAGCTGTGTAGGTATGTATATTTTGCGTGTGTGGACGTATGTATATACATGTGTATGGGGGGGGGGGCATTTCTTTCGTCTGTTTCCTTGCGCTACCTCGCAAACGCGGGAGACAGCGACAAAGTATAATAAATATAAATAAATATATTTTTTTTTCTATTTTTGTTTTCTGTAAACTAGTTTGAATTATCATCTTATTCATTGCTCTATGTAACAGTGTGGAGCTGAAACCAGAGTGATGGCTGTGTGTGTGTGTGTGTGTGTGTGTGTGTGTGTGTGTGTGAGAGAGAGAGAGAGAGAGAGAGAGAGAGAGAGAGAGAGAGAGAGAGAGAGAGAGAGAGAAAAGACCCTGGCCTAGGGCAAGTGGGTATAGTAGTGAGGTCAGACTGGCAGAGTTGAAGGCAGGTTGTGAAATGAAAAAAAAAAAAAGAAAAATGTCTATATCAAACCTATAATGTCATGTCTGTTTCAGGAGGTCGACTGACTTACGTCGTCTTTTTCGTCCGGCTGTGTTATCTTTGTCTTTTTCATCAGACCTGATAATGTCCAGTCTTCTTCCATCAGGTTTTTTTTTTTTTGACCTTTGCATCCGACCTTTGCTTTCTCATCAGGCCATGTAGTGTCTTGCCTCATTTTGATTAGGTTCTATAAACGTCCTATCTTTCTCATCGAATGTTCTTCCGTGATTCATTATGAAACTAAGATAAAGTTACGTGTGAAACTCAGACAAATGGACCATCATGACTCCACACAAGAAGTGTGTTCTAATGAACACCTGTGTCGCCTGTTGTGTTGCGTGGTTCTAATGAACACCTGTGTCGCCTGCAGTGTTGCATGGTTCCCTGGAGTGAGATATGAATGGGTGGAAATATTTTTTTTGAAAAGTATCTAGAACTTTCCTCAAGTTATGAGCCAAGGTGAAGTAGTCTCAAGGTAAACCCTTTTATTTTCTTTTTCATAAGGGTCATAACTCAGGCAGAACCCAAACTAGATTTATGGGTCTTACGCCATTCATTTCTTGAGTTGCCGGGAAGGGACTGACTTGCCCTTTCAAAGGTCTTGATGCGACTCCATGAGGCGCAAGAACGAGGCGTTCCTTTAGGGTATTGTGTGTGACACAGGCGACGCCACAACTAAGGGTTGAAATATATTAGAATTTATAAGAGTTAGGTGTTCGTTGTTTTTATTTTTGGTCAGGTATCTAAAAAATGAATTCGAGAACAAAATATTTAATACGTGGTAAAACGGAACCTGCGCTAGGGAACGGAGTAACATGGAAACTCTTCAATAAGAGGAATAATGTAGAATTCAGACATGAATTATGTGACGGATTTTTACCTGCCACATTTTTCCCACAGTGGTGGATGCAGGAGAGCCAAATCCCACTGTGATGGATGCAGGAGAGCCATATCCCACAGTGATGGATGCAGGAGAGCCAAATCCCACTGTGATGGATGCAGGAGAGCCATATCCCACAGTGATGGATGCAGGAGAGCCATATCCCACAGTGATGGATGCAGGAGAGCCATATCCCACAGTGGTCGAAGCAGGAGAGCCACATCCCATAGTGGTGGATGCAGGAGAGCCACATCCCACAGTGGTGGAAGCAGGGGAGCCACATCCCACAGTGGTGGATGCATGGGAGCCACATCCCACAGTGGTGGAAGCAAGGGAGCCACATCCCACTGTGTCTAAAGTGCTCCAGGGAATATTGAGTGCAGTGCCGTGGAAAACAAGAGGTATATAACAGGACCGAATATAAGGAAGGCCATAGAAATAAACACAAGACGAAGGGGAATATAAACATTGCTGCTTCGTCTGGGGTGGAGATGGGTGATGTACTGAACACCGAAAATGGTTGGAAGTCTCAACGAGGATACTGTGCTGCGTGTCCGGCCGTGTACGACAAGGAAAAACGAGCCAGATACAGCCAGAAGGATCAGTGGACACGAATCCGATATACAGAACGTCATCCCAGGGCATCGAATGCGCTTGTCTTCCAGAATGACAAGTACTGACACCAACCGAGGCGACAAAAGGCCTGAAGTAATGTATAAACCATTGAGCAAGCAGGTGAGGAAAGCCTTCGAAGAAGCCAACATATGAGTTAAGAATAATGACCAACCACCGTGAAGGTTTCGTTCGCTGGTCAAAAGCGATGGCAACAATGGTGGTGCTGGGAGGTATTATGGAGACGAAGCCGAGGGACTGGGGTAGACGGCTGGTCTGGGTGTCACGGCGCTCAACGAGGTGAAGGAAACATCATGCGGTGGGGGGGACATACAGTGTTAGGTGCATGGGTGTTCGTGCCTGTGGGTGTCGTGTATGTCATCTACCCTGCCAGCAGCTCGGACCTCCTGATCTCAGGTGGTTATTATCTCTTGTCGGAGCTTGAAGACCCGCCCACATGGTCTCTCTGCTCTGGGAATGATGAGCTTAACGTAGGGATCTGGTGTACCTCACCTGGATGGTTAGTGCAAAATCATCCATCATAAAGCTGAAGGTCAGATGGAGATTATACTAATAAAAGAAATGAGAGAAAATAAAAGGTCAGGTTGTCGTCACATGTTGTACCTTGTATGCAAAACTGTTGAACTGACACGTGGAGTGTACATCACGAACTTGTTCTCTGAACTTTAGTAAATATAGATCTACTAGATAGTGTCATGCACATTGCCTCAGGAAATTTCTGATAGGATCACGGAGTACGTAACTGGGGAGAGGAGAGGTTCCCTGGGAAGTGGTCACAGTGAGGAAGTCGAGAATGAGGTGTGGGTATGGTGACCTTCATATATTACCCAAGGGACACGACCATGATCACATAATCAGGCTTTTGGAAAGGGCGTCACTCAACTACGCGACACAACAGTACGAGGCAAAGGCAGAGAGAACGTGAAAAAAAAAAATTAACGTAAGAGTGGGAAGCTCTTGGATGAAGTACAATGTGAAGGTACTGAATACGGCAAGCAGTGGGGAATATGAGGTTATAGAAATTTGTCCCCACGAGCGCCAAGCTTGCGTCCCATAGAATAAATACTTCAGAACCTTCACCCACCCCTGGGACTTGACTGTAAAGTGAGGAGGGGAAATCCGGACCCCACACGAGAATTAATACAATCAGCGGTTTAATTTTCTAGGCTGTGGACGAGGTCGCATCCCAGTGAATATATAATGGAGTCTTCAAAAGATAAAAGGTGCGGAGAAGCCCTCACGTCGGGATGAGAATCGTAATTAGTAAATTACGTTTGTAAGAGGTCGGTTGTCGTACCCTGCTCTGGGGAATATCGCAAAGGTGAAACTCTCTTACGATAGTATGGTCGTACGTAACGTATAATTTGGTTGATTAAGAAGTACATTAGCTGAGTCTGTGGTACCAAGGGGGAGAGGTAAACTGCAGATGAGGTGGACAGATGACGCGAAAGAACCGCGTCAGGGCTACGTATGTTTTAGATGAGGACCTCCACAGCGATGACTCAGGTTCGCATGGAAGTGCTGCTCTCAGTGGGGTAGGTAGCCCCGCTTGACGAGTTAGCTTACTGTGCGAGGTGTGGTAGAGGGAAGGAGGAGGTGGTCTCATTTAAGTGTGGAGGTCCGTGTCTCTCATTCACACACTGGACGTGGGTGGAGGAGGATGTATGTATGAATGATATCAGAGGCTTTATGTACCTGGTCCCAACCCCGAGGCATTGATAATGGAAGTAATCATTAGACATTGATAGATATGTAGATTGGCTGGTAGATTATTAGGTAGTTATGTTTCAAGGGAATCTTACTAGTCATTAGACGTGATAGTGTAGAAAAGGTTGTAGTACCATTGAGACCATTGGAGAAAAGTTGTAGTGTCATTGAGACCATTGGAGAAAGGTTGTAGTACCATTGAGACCATTGGAGAAAAGTTGGTAGTACCATTGAGACCATTGGAGAAAGGTTGTAGTACCATTAAGACTATTCTAGAAAGGTTGTAGTATCATTGAGAGCATAAGAGTGACATGGCCAACCATAAGGATGACATGGTGCACTGTTCACTACCCCACGAAAGACCTCGATCTGGCCGTGAAAGAAGTGAATCTGAGGAGGACCCTCACCCACTACATGGATTCAACTCGCGTGTTCGAAATTGCTGTTCCGATGTAAAGAAGAACATTAGGCCTCTAGAATTATCATCGACTCTCGGTAAAGGATTACCACGAGGTAAACAAAGACAGGGAGTATTACACCCGTGGTTGAAGATAGGAGAGAGTTGTACTTGAATCTAGTTATAATCCACGATATCGCCAGCATTCGTGGTGAGTGAACTGAAAGCGTCGATTGCGAGACACATGAGCACATGTATATAGCAGGCGGAAGATTTGTATGAGATCCTGAATGCCGACGTAGATGTAGCAGATGAACGAACTCAAATGAGCAGTTTGTCGTCCATGTATGAAAAGGGAATGGGTACGTTGCAAGTTGGGGGGGGGAATGGTTAGATGGATTTTCCACGCCTGGGCTGAGGTAAAGATGTTAATACGGCCCCATTCAGCAGATTAATGTGGAAATTAAGCTTGAGATGGTTGTCTGGAGAGGGGAAAAGCTTTGGAAATGAACTGAATGATTTTCATGTGGGGTGAAGCAAGGAGACGCATTTGAGACGAGTTTCTTTTTTTTTTCCCAGTGTAGGAAGGTGGTAAGTACATATCCCACAAAGGGTCAGTACTGGCTCCATGCATTATGCGTAGCATGTGTTAATCATGGACCTTAGGGAATGAACTCATATTTGAGTGTGCTTACACGTTATGCCAACCTCAGGGCAAGGGTAAAGAGCATAACTGCTTGCATAATGGATAAACTAAGAAAGGAGAATAAGACACACTGTCTGCTGGCAAATAATAGAATAACATTCAAGTATATGGATAAGGGAATATTTAAGAAGCTGTTCACATCCAAAATAAGACTAAAACTAGAATTTGCCTCTCATGTTTGGTCAGAGCATCTGAAGAAGCACAGAGGCCGAACATAAAAGAGTAAGGAGTGACCTGATCACAACCTTTAAAGTTTCTGAACCCGTTTGAGTCAACAGTGTACAGTTCTTCGAATTATAGAGGGATACAACCGGAGTCCATAACATGAAAATTTACAACACACGTTAGAGAAGAAGTAATGTTATAGTGTAAGAGTGGTGGATGATGGAAAGAAGGTGAATGATGAAATTGTGAATGTGGACAGCATGTAGGAGTTTAAAAGCGTTGTTTGACAGAGGGGAAAATTCAGTAAGGGGGTCCCATTAATGTAGAACTCCCTCCTCTTTCAGTAGAAACAGGTAATAGCCCACACACACACACACACACACACAGACACACACACACACACACACACACACACACACAAACGCTCTGCAAGTGCCAGTGCCATAGAACGCTCCGTAGTTTGGTAATTAGAAGATCATCCTCTAGTCCACTCCCTTGTTATCTTTTTGTGCTTTATCCAATGTAACATTGAGAACACAAGACCTATAAGGCTTTTTCACCTTTAATGACTTTACCACAGCAAAAAAAAAAAAAAAATGTCTCATTTCACGGCTTAACATGGGGTTCCTCAAGGAGCGTCGTCAGTGCGTGCAGCACTCTCGAGGTGTCCATATTAATCTTCTAGTCCCCGACATGGGAAGTCCCAGAGGGCAAAGAAGAAGGAGACCTTGTTCTTCCTCGTCCTAAATGATGCAAAAGCTCTGGTGAGCTTACGTCGACCATCTCTTACAGTTAACGTCAACATTGGCAACTTGTTTATCGAACACGTCACCTTGCAGAACATCCTTGAAAGCCACCAGCGCTGGTTCATTACCGAGAACGTCACCATCAGCCAAAACCAAATACCATTAGACATGGACAATGCGCCTTGCTTCCAACCGCATGCCATCCCGTACAGTCTCACTAGGTCCCCCGCCCCAGACTGACCTTACGAAGTTGTTCAAGCTTCTTGGGTGTCAGTTTTGGAAGGTAAACTGAGTTAGAAGAAACTCGCTTGCAACATCATCGCATCTTCCAGCTATCGTCTCTGCATCCTTCGTAGTTCTTAAGACACTTGAGTTCTCCACACCTGAGCTCAAGAATGTGTCTGCATAACTTCTCCCCCACCTAAATTCGCTCTTGCCTCCCCTGCCTCTTACTTTCCTCCCCAATCACCACACAACAGGTGTTAGAGAAAAGGGAAGGAGGGAGGAAAAGGGGTATGCAAAATCATCTTCAGTCTCTCCTGTACAGACCATTGAGAGGCGCTAAACTCACTGGTCCTCCCTCCACTCCCCCATCTGTCACCAAGACCTCAGCCGACAGTTCGGGAAGAAGCTTCTGTGGGACACCACTCACGCCACCGTCACTTCGTGCCTCATGGGATCCCTCGTCCTCTGGATGCAGTTCGGCTCCACAATCGCATCGAAGCCATCCACTGAGTTCGCGCAGACCGCTGCAGGAGCAGTCCCACACCTGCCACTATTGAATATCATTAATAGGCAGGAGTCTACCTTCCCAGAATTAGGGCAGATATATTTCGTTGACCAGCCACTCACCGCTACCAACCTTTCTTTATTGCCGTACTGTCTACATTGAATACATTTTCTCGAAATATTTTAAACTTTTAGCTGCAGTTGATACAGTAAACCTATGAGCATATAATAGTAGTAGTGGTAGTAGTAATAATACTAATACTAATAAGGATAATGTTAATGATAATAATGATAATAGTAGTAGTAGTAGTAGTAGTGGTAGTAGTTGTAAGCCTTACATATTTGACAATTAAGTCGGTAGCTGTCCGAATTATATACTCTCCCGGGCTAAAGTGCACCGCAATGTTGATTCACTTTCCGCCTCTATAGATATGGCTTTTGGTTTTTGCTCCCGAGAACTGGCTGCTTGTGTGCCCCCCACCACTAGCTAGACCACGCAATACTAGGCAAGGAAGTGCGTCACGTGACTCCTATGTGGCCGTTGGCACCTAATGGATTGTCCGTTATGATAACTGTTTCTTTTCTTACACCTCAAAACCTTGGCTCTCCGTAGCCTCTCATGTTTTTCCAAGTAACTATGACATGGCACATTTTAAAGGATTTTTTTTTCACTTCCTCCAAAGTGTTTGAGTATGTCCCCTCCTGTCATGTTTCCCTTTCACTAGCCATTTTATATTTCAATGATGACCCGGCCTTGATGTACACTTTTGTCCATGACTGGAGCCTGCAGTATATATATATATATATATATATATATATATGCCTATATGGAAGAGAGATTGATGGGTTAGAGGGATAATACTGGATAATACAAGATCAGAAATAATAACTTTTTTTTTTTTTTTTTTTTTTGTTACATCTAACACGAGAGATCTTGTGATCTTCCATCTCATCCCATCCATCTTGTGGTCATCCATCTCCTCCCCCCTCTTTTGATCATCCATCTCATCCCATCCATCTTGTGGTCGTCCATCTCCTCCCACCTCTTTTGATCATCCATCTCATCCCATCCATCTTGTGATGATCCGTCTCATCCCGTCCATATCTCTTTCTCCTTCCTGTTCTTTTATCCCTACCGTCAGCTGTCCATCATCGCCCCATCTCTGTAATCCCTTTCAACTCTTTCTCCCTCCCACCCACACGACGACCCGACCCTCCCTCCTGTGTGTCGGGTCGTCTATACGTGAGTGTCGCGACATCGATTTCCTGTCTTGTATTTATGAAGAGGGAAGTAGACTGTGATGGGAGAGGCTCCGTCAGGGCCAAAGGGGGGAGGGAGGGTCTCTCTCTCTCTCCCTCTCTCTCTCTCTCTCTCTCTCTCTCTCTCTCTCTCTCTCTCTCTCTCTCTCTCTCTCTCTCTCTCTCTCTCTCTCTCTCCGTCCTCCTCCCTCGTCGCCTCCGTCAGAAGCATATGTCACTCCGTCCGGAGGGGAGGCTGAGGGGCGCCCTACCTGAGGGACGAGATCAACAAAGACGTCGGCCTTACGGTTGCTGTTGTGAGAGACAGGGGAGGGGAGTGAGAGTTTGAGGGAGAGTGTAGGGGATAGAGAGAGAGAGAGAGAGAGAGAGAGAGAGAGAGAGAGAGAGAGAGAGAGAGAGAGAGAGAGAGAGAGAGACTGTGTACATACCTATGTGTACCTATATACCATATGTTTCAAAACACGGTCATGCTGTAACACACACACACACACACACACACACACACACACGCACACACACACACACACACACACACACACACGACTTCCCAGTCCTGTGTTTACCGGAACCGTTTTTTCAGTCTCCCGTTACAGGTTCCAGTCCTCACCACACGTAGGTCGTGTATCATTTTGTACCATTAAAGAATTTCCGTCTTCCTTGCTGCGCTTTAAGGGGGAAAATCGTATTGATATATCCCAGGAATTCTTTCGTAAACTTCTCCGTTTCTTGCACATACACACATAGACCCCCCCCCCCCCCTCAAACACACAGACTCTGATAGCAAATCAAACTTACACGCTAAACACTTCGATCCCGTTCCATTGTAGGCACTAAGAGACACCCTGGACCACTCCTGGCTGCACAACAAAATCCTTAACATCCGAAAACCTGCCAGCATAATACCAGTCCTAAAACCCCTCCACAGCACTCAAACCCCCGCGTCCTCCTCCTGCCGCCCTACATCACATCTCCCTTCAGCACCCGAACTCTGTGAGCGATGATACACAACAGAATGAAGCCAAATGTCTCATTCCCACCTACGTAACATGGCATCAGACCCAACTATATACCGTCACTAATCTCACATAACACATCCTAAACGTCTTTAACCATCCACGACTCTGTGGTTGGCACATATCCACGTTGTCCTTCATCTATTTATAGTCATTCATTGCCAATCGAGTGCTTTAGTATGTAGTTCTTAATCACTCCTCCGAAGATCTTCATCTTACATTTGACTACAGACTCGCGTGTCTTCATTGTTTCGACAGCAACTTAGTTTGGGCTGTGGTTCGTATGCCGTTATGTGTCCATCTGCCACACTGCTCTCGATCTCTTGTCTCGATCTCGGTCTCTTGATCATTACTTCGTCATTCGCATCATCGGTTTTGCTATTGTGGACTTTCTCGAGAAATGGTGAGGTACTCCATCAGGTCCCGGTGCTGAGAATTCAATGGCTCTAATGATAGGATTATGTTGTGTTATCCTTAGATATGCTCGTCAAACAGATCAGATATCTTATCAGCATTTTCTTTGGTAATTGTGTTGAATATTGAGTGATATTGATCTGTTTATTGTATTCCATAAGATTTTAGGGAGACCTTCATACTTTGGTTTCTAGGAAGACCTTCCTACTGTGGTTTCTAGATGGGACTTCGTCCTATAGTTTCTAGGAAGACCTTCATACTTTAATTTCTAGGGAGACCTTTATACTGTGGTGTCTAGGAGGGGGCCTTTGTACTTGAGTTTCTAGGAGACCTTCATACTTCATATCTAGGGTGGCTCCATACTGTGGTTTCTAGGGAAACCTTCATACTTTGGTCTCTAGGAGACTTTCATACTTTGGTTTTAACGGAACTAATCATAGGTTTTTTGTTCCTTATTTTGTCCACAGGACAAAGATGATACTTTTTGATATTTCCCCATAATGTTAAAATTATCTTCTCTTCACTTAAACTCTGTTATCTTCTGTGTGATTCCATTAAATCTTTTTGCGTCAACTTCTCTTGTACATTTCTGTTAACCCTCCCGTCCTTCCGTTCTTCCATTCATTTACCGCTGAGAGAGAGAGAGAGAGAGAGAGAGAGAGAGAGAGAGAGAGAGAGAGAGAGAGAGAGAGAGAGAGAGGTGTTCCTGTGCTGGGAGAGGTAAGGGAGTGATGGCGGAGGTCAGGTTAGCGTGTAATGAAGTCAGTCAGGTGGAGACAGGAGGCGGCCCGGGAGCCGCTTCCTGTCTCTCTCTCTCTCTCTCTCTCTCTCTCTCTCTCTCTCTCTCTCTCTCTCTCTCTCTCTCTCTCTCTTAGCAAATATAAACAACTTTTCCCCCTAAATCGTCCACGTTACCTTTTATTTGTAAATGTTCAGATAGTTACCCCCCCCCCCCCCCCCCACTCTTTTTCTTCTTTATTTTTTTCTTCCATGAATTAAAACACACCGATGAATAGCTAGCTGTTCAGCACACGTGTATACGTACACTTTAATACTCAGGTCTACATCAGTCCTCCTTCCAGGAGTGACAGTCTCGGGGAGTTCGAGAAATTACAGACGACCAACGTATTGTGATCTTTGAGCCTTGGTTTATACGACCCACAGTGGGAACAAGCGAGACTCACTGAGACTCACTGTACACACTCGGCTGGTACAGGGATATGCGCTCTGGATGCCCGCCCAGATTGTCATTCCAGCTTTCTTGTCGTTCGCTGGAGCCTCCAGCCATCTGGCGTCTGAAATGCTTCCAGGAGGTTAGCAGAGCCCTGCAGGTGAATACAGTCCTGATATCATCGGGACAGCGAGGGCTTTGAGGGAAGCTTGTTGTGGGGGGGGGGGGGGGGATGTGGTTCTTCCAGACCCACTTCTTCGTGGACCGGTAAGCAAAAGGAGCTGAGGCAAAACTCCTCTTCTTGGGGAGCACGGCCTCAGCCACACTGGACCAACCATCATCCATATTGGCCGACCTATAAGCTATATATAAGGTTCCCCCCCCCCCCCCCACACACACACACACACACACACACGAACACTTCTTTACCCGCCGTTCCAAACTCTTCCCTTGGCGCTCTTCCCTTGAACCCATATGTTGTGCGCGTTGACACAGCCCTTCGCCTTGCCGCTCCTGTCCTATCTGAATACCATTGTATCCGCGGCAGGGAAGCAGGTGACCAGTAGGACCGACATGCACTGAATTGCCAGACTTTTGCCGGACGGCAGGCAAAGCACAGTGAGATCACCGGCCGTTTCAAAAAGTCTTACTTCCGCCAGTTCTCTTGTGGAAAGACAGCCCTGAGCTCCTCCAAGCCTGATGGAGGTGTCCAGCAGCTTGACGGTGTGCAAATACCATATTTCTGAAAGACGAGCAGGCAGCAGTTGGCGTAGGAATACACATGTGTTTTCAACTTGACTGATACTTTTTTGGGGGAGAAAATAAATAATGGTTTGAGACTGCCTTCAACAGCTGTTGAGGACTAGATATGAAGCCCGAAGACCGAAACGCCACTTTACACTGGTCGGCTCTGAGGTGGGAGGGAGGATTTGTGGAAAGAATGCTTCTCACGAGAGCGTCGTTCGGCATTCTATTGCACCACCTACAACACAGCTGCCAAGCGAGAGAATGCAGAGATGGCTTTGTCGACTCACGCCTCCTCTCTCTCTCTCTCTCTCTCTCTCTCTCTCTCTCTCTCTCTCTCTCTCTCTCTCTCTCTCTCTCTCTCCGAGGAACTTACCGACATGGAATTCAAATCTCTTTCATTTTAAAGACTTGTTCATCTCTGTTTCGCCATTCGCGCCTTAGTGAAGTAGCAATCAGGAACGAACGAACACTGGTCTTACGTGCAGACATATCTACACTCTCACGTCTAATGCTCCGAAACCTGAGCCTACCATCCACAACCAGTTCCCGCAGGACACTTCAGGATTCATCATTATCGTTTTACGTTATTCATTCTATCCAGTGCACGCTTCTCTACCTACTGAAAGTTCAGGCTCCGATACTTGAAAGAGTCCAGGATATATATATATATATATATATATATATATATATATATATATATATATATATATATATATATATATATATATATATGTGTGTGTGTGTGTGTGTGTGAGTATTATAGGTATCTGGGAGTGGACTTAACAGCGGATGGAACCATGGAAACGGAAGTGAGTCACAGGGTGGGGGAGGGGGCGAAGGTTCTGGGAGCGTTGAAGAATGTGTGGAAGGCGAGAACATTATCTCGGAAAGCAAAAATGGGTATTTTTGAAGGAATAGTGGTTCCAACAATGTTATATGGTTGCGAGGCGTGGGCTATGGATAGGGTTGTGCGGAGGAAGGTAGATGTGCTGGAAATGAGATGTTTGAGGACAATGTGGTGTGAGGTGGTTTCATCGAGTAAGTAATAATAGGGTAAGACAGATGTGTAGTAATAAAAAGAGTGTGGTTGAGAGAGTAGAAGAGGGTGTATTGAAATGATTTGGTCACATGCAGTGAATGAGTGAGGAAAGATTGACAAAGAGGATATATGTGTCAGAGATGGAGGGAACGAGAAGTGGGAGACCAAATTGGAGGTGGAAGGATGGAGTGAAAAAAATCTTGAGCGATCGGGGCCTAAACATGCAGGAGGGTCATGTGTGGCGTGGTGGCGACGGGAATGAATAAATTAAGCAATAATTAATTATGTACATGTGCATATATATATATATATATATATATATATATATATATATATATATATATATATATATATATATATACGTTGAAATGTATAGGTATGTATATGTGCGTGTGTGGACGTGTACGTATATGAATGTGTATATGTGGGTGGGCTGGGCAATTCTTTCGTCTTCTTTTCTTGCGCTCCCTCGCTAACGCTCAATAGAAATCTGGGGCTAGAATATGGTTGTTCGTCTTTATGACCTTTAATTTCGCTGTTAAATGAAGATAATTTTAAGTAGTACCCCATCATTTGCATTACTTTTAATGGGTATGTGACTATCTATTTTCCATGATTATTTGAATTATAGAAGTGTTTGAATATGCTAAGTTTCAATTTTGGAAAAAAAAGTTTTGAGCTGAAAAATACCCCGAACTATTTCCTGCAATTTTTCGTATTTATCTTAGAAAAATAGATTTTCTTTAAAGCGTCATTATAAGAAGTATTTTTCATGCTGAATACAAACCTGGGGTGAAAATATAGTTTGGTCACCTTTATGACATTTAATTAAACTGTGAAAGGAAGATATATCTAAAGTATTATCTTATCATTTGCATCTTTTTTTCTGGGTATCTATCGGTAGCTATGAGAATTATGATATATTTTCAATTATTATTACAAATGTAGAATCGTTTGAATAATTGAAGTTTGAATTTTGAAATAATAAGTTTTTGAGCTGAAAATACCCTGTATTACCTGAAATTTTTCGTATTTATCTCAGAATTTTCTTTAAAACTTCATTATAAGTATCATTTTTCATCCTGAATAAGAATCTAGGGTTAAAGTATAGTTTGGTCGTTTTTATGGGACTCGATTACGCTGTTAAATGATGATTTTTTTAAAGTATCATGTGATCACTTGCGTTATATATATATACTGGGTATTCATCGGTTACTGAGAGCATTATGATATGTTTTCCATGATGTTTTTAAGTGTACTAGTGTTTCAATGTGCTAAGTTTCAGTTTTGAAATGAAAAGTATTTGAGCTGAAAAATTCACTAAAATGTAACCTGCAAATTTTCGTATTTACCTTAGAGAAATAGATTTTCTTTAATACGTCATTAAAAGGAGAATTTTTTTACGCTGAATACCAACCTTGAGTTAAAATATGGTTTCGTCTACTTTATGACCTTTTAGTAGGCTGTTAAATGATGATATTTTTAAAGTAATATCTGATCATTTGCATTTTGTTTACTGGGTATCTATCGGTAACTGAGAGCGGTAGTATATTTTTTTCCATGATTATTTCAAGTATAGAAGTATTTGAATATGCTAAGTTTCAATTTCGAAATAAAGATACCCTGCAATTTTTCGTATTTTTCGTAGAAAAATAGATTTTCTTTTAAAACATGATTAAAAGGAGAATTTTTCTTGGTGAATACAAATCTGGGGTTGAAATATGGTTTTGTCGTCTTTATGACCATTATTAACACTGTTAAATGGTGATATTGTTAAAGTTTTATCTGATCATTGTATTGTATTTACTGTGTATCTATCGGTAACTGAGAGCGATAGTATATATTTTCCATGATTATTTCAAGTATAAAAGTGTTTGAATATGCTGAGTTTCAATTTTGAAATAAAAAGTTTTTTTTGAGCTGAAAAATACAGCCATTTTTCGCATTTCTCTCAGAAAAATAGATTTCCTTTAAAACGCCATTAAGAGTATTTTTCCTGGTGAATACAGATCTGGTATTAAAATATTGTTGCGTCGTCTTTTTGACCTTTAATTACGCTATTAAATGATGATGATTTTAAAGTAATCTATGATCACGTCCACTATATTTACTGTGTATCTATCGGGAATTAAGAGCGTTAGCATATAATTTCCTGATTATTTCAAGTATAGAAGTGTTTGAATATAAGTTTCAGTTTTGAAATAAAAGTTTTTGAGCTAAAAAATACCCTGCAATTTTTCGTATTTTTTTCAGAAATAGATTTTCCTGAAAACATCATTGTAAGAAGTATGTTTCATGCTGAATACAAATCTGGGGATAAAATGCGGTTTTGTCGTCTTCATGACCATCAATTAGGCTGTTAAATGATGTTTTTAGAGTATTATGTGATCACTTGCATTGTATTTACTGGGTATCTTTCTGTAACTGAGCGATAGTATATGTTTTCCATGATTATATCAAGTATAGAAGTGTTTGAATATGCTGAGTTTTAATTTTGAAATAAAATACCTGCAACTTTTCGTATTCATCTCAGAAAATTAGATTTTCTTTAAAATATCATTATTAGGAGTATTTTTCATGCTGAATACAAAACTGGAGTTAAAATATCGTTTCATCGTCTTTATAACCTTAAATTAAGCTATTAGGTGAAGATATTTTAAAGTATTATCCAATCACATGCATTATATTTACTGGGTAGTTATCGGTAAAGAGAGAGCGTTAGTGTATGTTTTCCTCTCTTCCTGCACACAACTGTGAGAGTGAGCAAGATCCGGAACTTAATGATAATTAGTGTGGTAAGAGTAGAGAGCCATGCGACCGTTGTAAAGAGAAAAACCTGGAAACTGTTCTCTTGACGAAGAAGGCGCCAATAATGTTAATCGTGGATTCCATATTTTTTGCGATTGTGTTCTTAACGTGTTTATAGTCATTCTTTTAATCACTCGTACCGGTAAATCATTCCATCTTTTTAACATTCCTGTTGGCGAAGAAAAAGTTCCTGGCCTCATTAGCGATAAAAAAAAAAAAAAGTTTTCTGCCCACGAGTTTGTATCCATTAATACAAGTGAAATCAGAGGAATTAATCCTTTAAGTAGTTTGATAAGTCGAGATTATCCAAGCCTCTGGTGGATTTTTGAATACCTCTATGAATTCACCTTTTAACCTTCTCTTTTCTGAGCTAGACGCGTCCTTGAAAGACAGCTTTTCCTCGAGGCAAAGTGCAAGTGTGGAGAACATTAGATGTAAATAGTATACACAAATATGTATCGGTCAGGCGTGGGAACAGCAAGGGGAGGAGAGTTATCCGACACAATAGCATCACTGGAAGTTGGTATCATAGTGCAACGCTCGCTAGAGGTCTATTGAGAATAGTGACCACACATACGTGATAGGTCGTACGTCAGGGGCTGCGATGACTGGTCGATAGTTGGAAAGATTTTTTGTTATTTTCGTCCCTGGGTATTTGACTGGCTGACACAAGTGAGTATTCGTCCTCGGAAGACTCGTTTCGAATGGGGCTAGTAATGCGTGAGGGTTTCTATTATGTGGCTCAGTACTGGTGGGTTGTTTGGTTATTTGAAAAGGCATTAATTAGGTCCATCAACTGCCAGGGTCATTATTAAGGTCGTCAGCGTTCAGGTTATGAACTCCAATTTTTTTTTTTTTTTTTTTTTTTTTTTTGTAACCTCAGCTGCTCAAGGTAATTTTCAGATGGTATACGCGCTCGCTGGACGTGTACCCTTAGACTAGTCACTGTTGGTGAGTCCATGTGCAGCAGTAGCCAAAACCCCCTCGATTATATGGGTAATATCTGGCATGTACATGTGTCCTGTTTTGCAGCAATAGTTCAGTATACACTCGGTAAAGATTCCATGTATGTACGAGTAACTGTGATTCGTTGGTTAGTGGCGAATGCAGTGCTTCCTGTCTTTATGCTTATGCCTAATTGTTTCACCATCTTAACGAGGTAGTGTTCGGGACAAATAGACAATTATTTACCCTGACCGCTTCATTAGCCCTGGTCCAGCCCGTTGATAGCACGTCATCCACATACATTGCGTCGTTGCGTGTCATTCTTTCCCTTGCACGCTTCTCAGCCTCCTGAATGTCCTGCCCCGATACCCTAAAGCCTTCATTTCTATGTTCATTAATTTTCTCGATCTTTTCTTTCCCCGTGCTCTCTCCAATTCTAATACGTAGATCCTCTTGGTCAGTCTTTTTTTTTGCCCTTTCTTCCCATATGTTCAGACTATTTCAGCACACACTGATCACCTCCCTTGGTCGTGATTGCTCTTACTGCCACACGTCATTCTTACGCTGCCATTCCAAAGACGATCAGCCCACTTCAGTGCACTTATCGTCCTGAGGCATCTCATCTCGAACAGGTCCATCTGTTTGCATTGTCCTTTATTTTGCATTCAGAGCCCAAGACTCACACCCACACAACGTAGCAGTACGTTCAGACATACCTGTCTTTACCCCAGTAGGCAATCACCTCTCCTTCCACATGCTCCGTTATACACCCAGAACTTGAACTCATTCTCCTAACTTATGAAGGTTCCATCCTCTGCCACTCCAAGATACCTAGAGCACTCCAATTCCTCCAGATTCTCCCCATTCAAACTCGCACTCGACCCATTCTGTCTCGTTCTCTGCAACCCGTAATTCCCTTAATTTTGCTTACATGTACTCTCAACTGTCTCCCTTCACACAAACTTTCAAGCTCAAACTCTAGCTTCTACAGTTTCTCTCTTGAGTTTGCCACCAACGCCGTGTCATCTGCAAATAGCAATTGACTCACTTACCTTGCCTCGCGCCTACCCACATTCCCAGCATACTGTAATCCCCCTTTCGCTTCAACACTCTTGCGTTGACCTCCCTCAGCTCTCCGTCCATAGACAGAGTAAACAACCTTGGTGACATCACGCACCCTCGATGCATTAGACCAACCCTCAGTCGACCACCGGAAGATCCTCATTGTAGTTCTATTCTTCCCACGCCATGTATTGGTAACACCTTCCACGAGGCATAATGTCAGCCCTATCACACGCATTCTCCAGGCCCATAAACGCCACCTACACACACACACAAACCCATTTTTTCTCACACACACGTTATTTCCAGTTCACACGCCTGGTCCGCACCCATCCTCTACTCCTCATAAAACCCCATTGCTCGTCCCCCAGGTCAGATGCTCTGAGCTCTTCCCCACCCTTACCATCATCACTCTCCTGTGTACACTTTACCTAAATTCTCTGATGATAAAGTGAAGAATGAGTGTTGAATGACTATGCATAAGCGCATGGGTAAATAACCGAGGTAGAATGACATAGAGTTTTAGCTTTGACAGAAACGTGAACAGCAAACGCAATAAGAGGAACACGAGGCGTGTTGTCACTGAGTCATGGGATTTAGGAATCCTTTAGTGTGACTCTGCGGGCTTGATGCTGTTTGGTCATTGAGAAGCGAGGCAGGGGAGGGTATATAGGGTCGGAGGTGAGGGTGTATTGTGTGGGAGACGAGGACGTGCTGTGTGGCAGGGGAGGGCGTATTGTGTGTGAGGTGAGGGTGTGTTGTGTGGGAGTGGAGGAGGTGCTTTGTTGTAGAGATGGGCTTGCTGTGTGGGAAGGGAGGACGTGCTATGTTGGGAGAAGAAACCTTGCTGAGTGGGAGGGGAAGACATGCTGTGTTGGGAGTAGAGGTAGCTTCGGAGAGGAAGATGTGTGTTGTTAACCAAAACAACATTCTGCCAATTTTCCCATCCCTGGTAATGACAGATACTACTGCGTTAGATCCCCCCCCCTCCTCCACACACACACACACACACACACACACACACACACACACACACACACCTGCTCGTGTTTATTACCGCTTAGGGTAATGAGACGATGGAGAAACACGTGTTTGGAGCAGAGATAGAATATTCTAGACATTTCAACACACACACACAGACACACACACACACACGAGGTCTTTCACAAGTAGCGTTACCCATCAGGGAAATACCAGGTGGCATCAAGTGGTCCCTCTTTATTTCACCCCTTTTCGTGCCAAGTGAAGTTGGGCATTAGGAAGAGCTGAACCCAGATTATTTACTTATTTGCGTTTAATTTCCCTGGGAACATCATAGTTCCCGGCGTCACATTAATGCAGTAAAAGTCATGATCGTGCCATCTTTAATATGTATCTCTTGCACCACAGCTTTGCGAAATCGGAATCGAAATAAGAGAAATGATATTTGATATAGATCGCGCTGGCGTAAATTTCTCTGTCGTATTTTTCAGCGAATGTAATTGCTGCTCCGATTGCGCGCTCAACAGTGGCGCTCGATGGAAGCTGGTGTATATTAAGCGTCGATCACACACGACTCACTTTGCTTTCTTTATAACATGTTCAGAGATCGGTTCCGTCATGCAGACGGTTCTCGCTCTAGAAGTGTGGGTTTTTTTGTTAACTCGAAACACTTCTGTGTCTAGAAGCAGTCTTAGCTTCTATAAACGGTTCTGTTATTAGAAACAGTACCGTTACTTGGTGCAGCTTTGTTTGCTAGAAACTTCTGTTATTGGCAGCAGATCTGTTCTTTGGAGCAGTTTTGTTCGTATGAGAAATTTTTGTTGCTGGAAGGGGGTTCTGTTGCTAGAAACGGTCTTGTCATCAGAATCAGTTTTATTACCAGAAACATTTCCGTTACTAGAAATGATTTTGTCGCGACAAATTATTGTGTCACCAGAAGCAATTCTGTTACTGGAAACAATTTTGTCTATTTAGAAACAGTTTTGTCACTAGGCACACTTCTGTCACCAAAACATATCTGTTACTAGAAGCAGTTATTTTACTAGAATTTTTTTTTTTTTTTTTACTGGAAGAAATTCTGTCATTAGAAACGCTTAAGTTACTAGAAACATTTCTTAAACTACATATATTCTGTGCACTGCTTACTTGGTTTTAGGTCACCAGAGATTATTACGCCCAAGTCTTTTTCCTCGTTCACCATGTGCAGTTCATCAGAATTCATATTGTAACTTGCCTTTTCGTTTTTACTACCGATATGTAAAACTTTGCACATATCGATATCACGATTCCTTCGCCACCTATGATCCCAGTCTATCAGCTTGTCTATGTCAGTTTGAAGCTGTAGATGTTCAGTTTCATTTATAGATTTATTTCCCCAGCATTGTATCATCAGTGAGTTTTGATATCTTGCAGTGGAGTCCAGTAACAGTATTGTTGATATATATGAGAAAGAGAACGGGTCCCAAGACTGATCCTTGTGGCACACCACTTGTTACGTCTAACTATTCTGAGTCTTGACCATTACTCACAACTCTATCTGCTTATTTCCTATTTACTGAAGTACAACCCCCCATCAGTGCCATGTGACTTAATCTTGCTAGTAACCTTTGATGTGTAACCTTATTGAAAGCTTTTTGAAAGTCTAGATAGATATCATCAACTGCTTTGCTTTCGCCATACATGTTGAGTCAGACATGAACGATTTCGTCATAAATCATGCTGGTTATCGTTTATGAAGCGGTGGTCCTCGAAATGGCTTGCAGTTCTGCCTTGAATGATGATCATGTCGAAATTCAGCGAACGCATCCGGGACGATACATTTCTTTGTTTACCGTGTGGTTCAGTAACCAAACTCCCCATCACCTGATTGTCGGGTTGAAGTTGAGAGTTTAGGAGTACAAGTGGAAGCCAAATAACAAGGAATTGACCTGATGGTCTATGACCAAATTATTCCCTGGAGGATAGCAATAGCATCCAAAATTCCTGATCAATATAGACGGAGACGTTTTGATAAGGCTGAAGGTAATTAAGAGGTTGGCTATAGTTTTCTTACGGTTGGTTGTGGTGTAGGGTTATTATGGGATGGTTGGTTGGTAGGTTGACTGGTTATTTCCACTTCAGGCTCTGGTTTTTCCCCTGGTCCGTCCACGTCATTTTGTAACCAACATTTGGAAAGAAGTTAAACCTCGTCTTCAGGTGTTCTATACACACACTCACTTCACTGCATATATGACCCTTGATTTTGTATCTGCTTAGACAAGGCTTAGGTAACGTGTTTAGTGCAAGCGTTTGAAATGTTTGCCGATGTATTGAGAGTGTGTACCCACAGCACATATACGATGGGGGAAGATAGACAAAAGAAAAAGATAGAGAACGGACAAATATCTAATTAGATTTTACTTCTACCAGACTATAGACAGTCACGTGTACGGGGTTGCAAACTTCGTCGTCAACTTCGCCGAGATGAAGACCAGAGTCGTATAGAAGGATCATTTGTCACAAATGGCCCTGCAGAACTAGTGGTTGAGGAGATGGCAGGAAGGTGGTTGTGGTAGAAGACCAGCCCTCGAGAGTGTGTCTGGGAGGTCAAGACAAATATTAGCTACTCAGGAATGCAGATCCCATCACAACGGCCCCCCCGTCACAGAAGTGAATCTTTGCGAAACAGAAGAAATCGAGCGAGAAACATCTCGAAGCTCGACAACATCTTGGCAGGACAATACATCGATCATAGAATGGATATCTGAAGCAGAACTATGGTTGCTGATGTCTAAAACACTTCGTTCCATTTCTCTTGGTAAATTGCGTTAATGGAGACGAGATAGCGCGAGGTCAGTATGGAGAAATGTATAAGAAGGAAGTAGATATGGCCATGTTACATGTGGTGATGCCTAGAGATCGATACATCTGCATTGGAAGGGATCACATTCCTATATATGACATGTTAAACTCATGTTCAGGAATCCTTGGCAGATTCTTGCGTCCTTCAGTACCAGCCTACGCTCATCCTTGACCAAAAAAATGATAATTTTCCTGAAGGACTGATGTTTCGAAGGATGTGAAGCTGGTTCATTGAACGTCAACACCTCCTCCACTTTTTCGATCGGCCACGTAAAAGCTGTGGTTTTTGAACGCCATCTGAAAATGTTTAGGCCCAGAACACTAATTTCTCGTGAATCGCCAGAAGAAAGGGAGATATACGACTCTACGGGACAAACCCATCGGTTTTGGAGTTGTTCATGAGGTAGCCACATTGTTAGTGGTTGGTTAGGCTTTGGACCTACGAACTGCCAGGTTCTTAACGACCATCAGCGTCAACCTGCTACATCCACCAACCGTAGAATCTTCAACACCTTATTCAGGTGTTGAGGATAATTTGAGGACCACATACTCTCCCACTGTGTATGTGGTCCAGTGTGGCGCAGTTAATGACTGAACACATGGAAGTTAGGGAGATGACTTTGAGACCTCTGTAGTGCGTTTCAGGTCATGAGGGAGAACATTTTTACTACAATATAAGTGAACTTTACTGATGATATGATTTCCATGAAAATTTTAATGTGATCTATGATTATAACTGATGATATAGTTTCCATGAAAATTTTAATGTGATCTATGATTATAACTTAGCTGGAAGTTACCTGTAATGTAAGGTTAATGATGATGATTACGACGAAAATTCAGTATACAAATAGAAACGAATCGAAGGAATACAAAGGAATTTGTATTCCTTTGTATAACGTAATCATCTGAATTCTTATCATCTATAAACGCAGTTCACAAAGAAAGCAATTGCGTCATTTTCATCTGTTCTAGAAGCAAGTTCTCTGCATACTCTCTCTCTTTTACACTTTCATGTTTCACTTTCGTTTCTTCTTCATCATTTGTATCAGTTTCAGCCGCGTGATGCCATGGCATTTTGTATTACGTTATCTATTTGTGCATACGATAGTCTTATCTTCCTACTGTAATGAGATAACAGATTGTGGTTCGGTAGTTGCTGAGCGTTGTGGGTAATGGCCAGCCATCATAGGAACAAAACATGTCCCCAACCCCCTACTCTCCCAAAACTTACCCCTCACACCCCAACAAAACTTGTCCCCACATCCCCCACATTAACAACACCCCCCTACCCACAATAATTCATGCTTCCACAGAACGTCCTTATACTCCCACAACATTTTCCCATGCCTCAAAGCACTACTCCTTCACCCCCTAAAGCACCTACCTCCCCCACCTCAACACCCCCACACCCCATAACACTTCCCAGCACTCTCACAACACAAACCCCACATTATATACCAACCCCTCCCCCACAACACCTCCCCAACACCTCCTACACTACTTCTCACAACACCTCCCAACACCCCCACAACCCGTCTCACAACACCTTCCCAACACCCCCACAACACTTCTCACAGCACCTCCCAACATCCCACAACATTTCCCCTACATCTCCCCATACTTTCCTACATCTCCCAAGACACTTTCCAGCACCTCCACCACGCCTCCTCACAACACTTCCCTCTGCACGCACTACACACCTTCCACAACACCTCCCTTGCCACGCCTCTCCACAAATCCCACAGCACCCTCCCCACAACACTTCCCTTGCCACGCCTCCCAGACCACCTCCCTTTTCCACGCTTCCCCCACGCCTCCCGCAGCACCTCCCTGGCCACGCCTCGTCCACCATCAGTACCAAATAAACGCAGTGAAATTGTTTTCCAGTAAGGAGGATAATCGAGCATTTTCACTACAAGTTTCAGTGCCTGCTTCTCTGAAACACCCACCACCTTGTCCCTCCCTTGTGGCGTTGGCTCGTTCCGTTTCTTCGGGAGCTGAAACTTAAAATGTTTTAACGTATGATTAATCTGTTTCATCAATATCTATTCGCTACCTGTTTGCCTTTTTATGAAGTGTTTTGCTCATGTTATTGTGACGTTGTACGTAAGAAACGCTGCTTACAGCAGGTAACAACCTACTGTAGTCCTCCTGACATGGATGATATGGGAAGGTCGTCCTTTCTATCTTCTGTGTGTTGACACAACGAGGAGGTTGCCACGTGCTCGATAACTGACCCTCATACACAGTTGCCAATAATTTTTTTAGTCGTTTCCTTGGCAGAATAGAAATACTGTTCGTTTGAGTGATAGTCTTTTTCGTGAAATTATGTTATTGTTGATCGGGAAGGTTGTGCCGGTAATGTAAGGGGTATGAAGAGAGAGAAAAAAAAAAGTGGTGTGAATGAGTGATTACACTACTGAACAATGCCTTTCCGCCGTTCTCCAACGCAACACAACAAGAGTTCGTTGTAGTCGGAGCCTCTGCTGAGTGTGTCAGAGGCCAAAGGCAAATGGCAAACTGCTCAGCGTCCCCAAGCCATTCGGTAACAAGTGGATGTTATCAAATATGATCATTGATCAGAGAAGATTGATCTTCTCCTTTACACAAACGCAGTGCCTGCGCCAGATAGTACTAAAACAGTCCATGAGCACGTTAGCTTCACCTGTGTGTTAGATGTCGCATGTAAGCGCATTTATGATCGGCTTGTAACTTATTCACGGACTATGATGTAAATGTCCATGGTGACATGAATGAACCAAATGTCATTTTCTTTTCATGGGAAGGCAGACGAGGCTGCCGCTCTAGAGCATGGCTGCTGATGATTTTTACACCGGCCTTACATATGTCGTGATTTATTATGAAAGAAGCAGCGAGGTGCGAAGAATTATCAGTTATCAGTTAATGGGTATATATCAATATATCTATAAAGGTTTTGTGTCTGTGATAAGATTTAACCTTGAGCCTCATCCGTAATTATAAGGTAAGATATAAGTGGTATCGAGGTTGAAGCAATAGTGATGATGACACCTCTAGTGGGTATGAGGTTGTAGTGAAGAAGACTGTGGTGAGGCACAACATGATCTACCCTGTGTTCAAGGCTGGTCGTCCTTGGGCTGGACTTGAACGTAGCATGGTTCAAGGCTGGTCGTCCTTGGGCTGGCCTTGAACGTAGCATGGTTCAAGGCTGGTCGTCCTTGGGCCTGGCCTTGAACGTAGCATGGTCCAAGGCTGGTTGGTCGTCCTTGGGCTGGCCTTGAACGCAGCATGGTTCAAGGCTGGTCGTCCTTGGGCTGGCCTTGAACGTAGCATGGTTCAAGGCTGGTCGTCCTTGGGCTGGCCTTGAACGCAGCATGGTTCAAGGCTGGTCGTAAGCTGGCCTTTAAAAAACGTAGCTTAGTGTAAATGAGGGTGTTGTGGAGTCGATGTTGTGAAGGGGTCGTAAGATGAAGGTGCAGCCAAGATGACGGTCTACAGGAGAAAGTGGTTTAGAGAAGACGAGGGGCGTTAGTGAAGACGACCTTTGACCTGACCACGTCAATGATGCGTTGAAACAGGTAGCAACCTTCTCGAAAAAAAATCGACTACTACTACTTGAACTACTACTACCACTACTACTACTACTACTACACCCACTAATAGTAGTAATAAAGGTGATAATGATAACTGAAATGGTCTGGTGTGGCGGTAGGCCTGTGGGATGCGATAGCAGAACGAGAGAGAGCAGTCATGGCCGGCAGGGGACCCGCCCACATCATGTGAGGGCTACTGGGAAATTTGAATAATGAAAGTGTGTGTGTGAATTAGTAATGGAGGACGGCGGGTGTGCTGGTTTAGTTCACCTGGGAAAGGGAGACAAAATGTATATACGTATATACACATATGCCCCTCTTATGAATAGATACATGGATATATACGCATATGCCCCTCTTATGAATAGACACATGGATATATATATATATATATATATATATATATATATATATATATATATATATATATATATATATATATATATATATTTTTATACTTTGTCGCTGTCTCCCGCGTTTGCGAGGTAGCGCAAGGAAACAGACGAAAGAAATGGCCCAACCCCCCCCATACACATGTATATACATACGTCCACACACGCAAATATACATACCTACACAGCTTTCCATGGTTTACCCCAGACGCTTCACATGCCTTGATTCAATCCACTGACAGCACGTCAACCCCGGTATACCACATCGCTCCAATTCACTCTATTCCTTGCCCTCCTTTCACCCTCCTGCATGTTCAGGCCCCGATCACACAAAATCTTTTTCACTCCATCTTTCCACCTCCAATTTGGTCTCCCTCTTCTCCTCGTTCCCTCCACCTCCGACACATATATCCTCTTGGTCAATCTTTCCTCACTCATTCTCTCCATGTGCCCAAACCACTTCAAAACACCCTCTTCTGCTCTCTCAACCACGCTCTTTTTATTTCCACACATCTCTCTTACCCTTACGTTACTCACTCGATCAAACCACCTCACACCACACATTGTCCTCAAACATCTCATTTCCAGCACATCCATCCTCCTGCGCACAACTCTATCCATAGCCCACGCCTCGCAACCATACAACATTGTTGGAACCACTATTCCTTCAAACATACCCATTTTTGCTTTCCGAGATAATGTTCTCGACTTCCACACATTCTTCAAGGCCCCCAGAATTTTCGCCCCCTCCCCCACCCTATGATCCACTTCCGCCATTTCCAGCGTTTGCGAGGTAGTGTCAAGAACAGATGACTTAAGCCTCAGAGGGAAAATCGTTCTTTTGGAAAAGTAAAACAGGAAGGGAGGATTTCCAGCCCCCCCCCCCCTTTTTTTTTTCAAACTATTCGCCATTTTCCGCATTAGCGAGGCAGCGTTAAGAACAGAGGACTGGGTTTTTGAGGGAATATCCTCACCTGGCCCCCTTCTCTGTTCCTTCTTTTAGAAAAATCAAAAAAAAAAAAAATAGAGGGGAGGATTTCCAGCCCCCCGCTCCCTCCCCTTTTAGTCGCCTTCTACGACACGCAGGGAATACGTGGGAAGTATTCTTTCTCCCCTATCCCCAGGGATAATATATATATATATATATATATATATATATATATATATATATATATATATATATATATATATATATATATATATATATAATGCACCGAACAGCTACAGACTGAGTGTCTTTTCCTTGCGCTACCTCGCTAACGCGGGAGACAGCGACAAAGTAAAATGAATCAATATAATATATATATTTGAGGGATTGCGGGGAAAGAGTACATCTCACGTATTCCGTGTGTGTCGTGAATGGCGACTAAGAGGGGCCTGAGGAGGGGGCTGGAAACCCTTCCCTTCTTGTATATTTTCTCTCCTGTATTTTTGTTTCTAAGACTTGGAACAGGAGCCATGCGAAGAGTGCTCATCCCTCTCGAAGGCCCAGGCTGGGACGTCCTATTGTTTGTGGATATAAGATGAGAAGAGAGACAGGTAGAAGGTTTTAGAAAACTGTCTTGGATTTTTCCGCTCTGAGTACAACGAAGCTCAAGGGGAAGGAAGAAGAATAACTTGGAACTGTCTTAGGAGTAAAGTCAGAGGATAGTGTGAGGATAAGAGCTAAGGAAGGGGTAGCACTCCTCCTGGAGAAGTTTTGGGAATGTGTGAGAGAGTTTAGGGAAGTAAACCCCAGATTGATGAGAGTAGATTATGAAAGTGGGTTAAGGAAAGTGGGTGATCGATCGTGGTCATACCGCTGGTAACGAGAGGAGTAGGGAAGAGAGAGGAGTGATTTGGAAGGAACTGAGTGAGTGCGTCAGCATCTTTGATGCAAGTGATCAAGTCAGAATGATTGGGGGATTTGAATTCAAAAGTGGGTGATAGAGCAGTTAAGGGTACAACTTGGGTGGAATGGAATGTAAAGTGATGAGAATAGAACTTGTTAACAGCTTGTGGAGTTGTGTGCTGAAGAAGGACTGGTGACTGGGAATATTTGGTTGAAAAAGAGGGACATTCAAAAGCGTAAGTGTGTGAGTAGGAAAGATGGAAAACGGGCATCACTGGATGACGTACCAACTGATGTGTGCGAAAGAGAGACTCTTGAATGTGATTGTGTTGAGAGAGCAGCAGCAGTTGGTGGGATGTCTGATCATCACTTGTTGGAGGCGAGGGTCAAGATCAATAGAGGTTTTCGGGAAAATGGGAAATGATAAGGTCGGGATGAGGATGGTGAAAGTAAGTGAGCTTGGAAAAGAAGCTTGTCTGTAAAGTAGAGACTGAGTGTAGAATGACAGATGATCAATGAAGCTAAGGCGAGTGAGTGAGAAATGGAAGATGTTCAGGGAAGCAGTGTTGATATGTGCGAGAAGCTTTGTGAGTAAGGGTAATTGGTTGGTGGGAGGAGGACGACGACGTTAAGTTGCTAATGAAATAGGTGGATGTATAGGCTACAAAATGAGGCCACGTCTTCGTCTGTTCTTGGCGCTACCTCGCAAACGCGGGAAATGTCTAATAAGTAAAAGAAATATGGATATAGTTAGTTGCTATAGAGCAGTGGATGGACTTCCTTCGTAAATTAGTGGTCAAAGGAATGAACCTCAGCATTTAGTTACGGGTTCTAAACTGACTTCCCTTACATGCAGTTAATGTGAAATCCATCTAATGCAATTTTGAAGGATGAAAGAAATGATAGATGACAAAATGCTCTTATCCTTCTCGCTCTCCTGGATTAGACAAGTGTTTGTTATACTGATTGTGTCAGGACTCCGTTATGAATCTTTGACGTATGGATAAGCTTACTGAGTGTGTGGGGTGGGAACGAATGTATCGAAGTCCATGAATCTTTTTTCTGAGCCGTTTGGAGGCTGCTGTACAGAGTATATTAAATAGAGAACTGAATGCGAAAAAGATATAAAGATAATTTTCCCCTCAACATCTCGTTTTGTATCTTATCATCCAGCTTACGGCTTACTTAAAGTAACAGTGGGCCAAGTTCCCCCCAAGGCAGTCTTGTGAATCGGGCCAAACACAGATCATAAGTTTCTGGCTATTTCTCTTAACTGATTCATGAATCCGATAACTCGTAGAGAGCGAGGGGGCTCCCGCGGGTATACGCTCAGAATTCTTGTGTTCGTTGACAAGTTGTACGCTGCAGGTGTTTGCCTTCCGGTGGTGGTGGTGGTGGTCTGTACGCTGGAGGTGTTTGCCTCCTGCTGGTGGTCTGTACCCTGCTATTGTTTGCTTCCTGCTGGTGGTCTGTACCCTGCAAGTGTTTGCCTCCTGCTGGTGGTCTGTACCTTGCAATTGTTTGCTTCCTGCTGGTGGTCTGTACCCTGCAAGTGTTTGCTTCCTGCTGGTGGTCTGTACCCTGTAAGTGTTTGCCTCCTGCTGGGGGTCTGATCTTTTTACCAAGCCCAGCGAGGTTGCTGGTGGGTTTGGGTGGAAACTTAAGACGGGGGAAAATAAGATTAAAGCAAAACACATTCTATTATTGACGCTTTGCCGAATCCTAGATTACTTCGCATTGGCTTGGCTTCTAGCTCTGGAATCCTACGAGATTAGGAAAATGAATAACCTGTTATCGTGAAGGTAAATGATATATAACTTCATACAAACCCCGAGGAGATGACCAATGAATCTTACATTAATCCTTAAGATAGAAAAGATATACTATCACTGCGAACAGTGGATGGATTTCTTACTGTAATCCAAGGGATGATGGCTGTCTTGTCACAACCGCAAAAGAGATGTAAGACGTCTTACTCTAACCCTAAAGAGACGATAGGTATCTTACTATATATAACCCAGTCGAGATGATAGATATGTTACGATAATCTGAGTGAGGTGATAGACACCTTACTATAACCCAGAAGAGATGCAAGATATCTTGCTATGATTTTAAAGAAATGTTATAGATTTCTGGCTATAACCCAATGTATGATATAGAATGTAATGCTAGGCTCTCAGCAACAAGATGTACTCACGTCACCGTGTGTGTGTGTGTGTGTGTGTGTGTGTGTGTATGTTTGTATGTGTGTGTGTGTGTGTGTGTTTGTGTATGTTTCTGTGTGTGTGTGTGTGTGTGTGTGTGTGTGTGTGTGTGTGTGTGTGTTTGTGTATGTTTGTATGTGTGTGTGTGTGTGTGTGTGTGTGTGTGTGTGTGTGTGTGTGTGTGTGTTCATCTACGTAGGTAAATACTTACAGAAATCATTCCTGATTTTGGAGGGCCAGATCGCCTTGCCTCGCACAAAGTACTTTTCTGTTTTATTTATTTCCTTTCTCTGCCTTGACGAACGTCTTTCACAAATACTTTATATATATAAAGCGGCGCCAAAGAAGGATGATAACCGAAGGTCTTAATTCATCATACATAGGGCGAGGAGCAAGACACACATGTGTGTGTGTGTGTGTGTGTGTACCTTTGAACTGCGATAGTTGTCGAGAAGGCTGCCGTTTTCTTTGCACCCGAAGAATTCGCAGAAAGCTACGATTTCTTAATTACCGTCAGGATTCCCAGAAATCGTCGTTCTCTTTGTATCAACAGGATGGCCCCCCCAAAAAAAAAGAAAAAAAAAGATGACGTTTTCTTTACAACCTTAACTTTCTTTGGAATTTTCCAGACCGAAGCCCGGGTGCTTGTCTTCTGAGGGCACTCCACCCTTTTTTTCCTACCTTAACTTCTGGGACACTCGTTTTCTTTGCACCAATAAGATTATAAGAGATCGTAATATTTTCCTCTGTACTGTGCGTATTCTGGGACCTTTGTTTTCTTTGCATTAATAAGGTATCGTAATATTTCCTCTGGGCTGAACGTATTCTTGGACCCTCGTTTTCTTTGCATTAATAAGATCACAAGATATCGTCGTTTTCTCTGCCCTGTGTGCGTATTCTGGGCGATCGTCGTTTTCTGTTCATGATCATTCTTATTTTGTTGGCATTTCTCTGACTATATATACTTTGAGAGAAAGTACGCTTCAGCCAGCACAGCCGTTACGAAAATTGTATTTAGGATAAATAGAATACGCTTCCGATAGCACTACTGTCACACATTTATGTAAAGATAATTAACCCTAACAGGTGTAGATGTTTCTTTGTGTTTCAGTCTTTTCTAAATTCTTGAGTTCGACGGAATTCCAGAATGATCGCTGTTACTCCCCCTGTTTCAGTGTAGTTGGCTTCTTTGTTTTTTGTTTGTTTTGGTGTACATTACATATTCTCCGTTTCACGTTACTTAACCAAAATTATATATATATATATATATATATATATATATATATATATATATATATATATATATATATATATGATCCCTGGGGATAGGGGATTAAGAATACTTCCCACGTATTCCCTGCGTGTCGTAGAAGGCGACTAAAAGGGGAGGGAGCGGGGGGCTGGAAATCCTCCCCTCTCGTTTTTTTTTTTTTCCAAAAGAAGGAACAGAGAATTGGGCCAGGTGAGGGTATTCCCTCAAAGGCCCAGTCCTCTGTTCTTAATGCTACCTCGCTAACGCGGGAAATGGCGAATAGTTTAAAAGAAAAGAAAGAAAAATATATATATATATATATATATATATGTGTGTGTGTGTGTGTGTATTGGAAAGGATCACAATTTTGCGCGTGATCAAGATATTCCTATGAGTCCAAGGGGAAAATGAAACACGAAAAGTTCCCAAGTGCACTTTCGTGTAATAATCACATCATCAGGGGAGACACGAGAGAAATATAAGAGTCAGTTGATATACATCGAAGAGACGAAGCTAGGACGCCATTTGGTAAACATCACATGTTTACCAAATTAGTAATTACAAGCCTTGTGAGTGTAGTAATTAGAAGCTTTGTGAGTGTTGTAATTACAAGCTTTGTGAGTGTAGTAATTACAGGCTTTGTGAGTGTACTAATTACAAGTTTTGAGCGTAGTAATTACAGGCTTTGTGGGTGTACTAATTACAAGCTTTGTGAGTGTAGTAATTACAAGCTTTGTGGATGTAGTTATTACAAAGCTTTATAGCATGGATGACGATAATTGTTCAAGAGATACGAATCTAGATATGAAACGTTTATGATATAACGAAATCAGACTGGAACCCGTATATGGCTGCTGAGGCCGTTTCGCTCACTGACGAAACCCTTATAAAGAATGGAATTCACAACGAGACCTTACAAGACATGCGAATGAAATCATTTCACTGAAGTACAACTGCAACCTTTTTTTTTTTTTGCTTTCAAAATATAATAGACTTTATAATTATCCCTGATTTTCCAAATTATTCCTTCGATCTTGTGTTTATCATTTTGATAAAAAGCACACGCAGTTTGCTCTCACACGCAGACACTGATATTCATGTAGTATTCTCTAATAAACTCCCAAATTTTCAATTTAATAGACAGCAGACGATAGGAATATAGAAGTATCAAGGGAGGATCCTTCGCGTCTCTAACTGTATACTCGATAACTTACCTGTCTTGTGTGAGTGTCACTGTCACATAAGGGAAATAAGGAAAGTGGATGGCGTGAGATGGATGACTATTGGTGCTTATGGCGCCCCCGTCCATAAGAAGAAAGATTATGTGAGGCAAGTGTTTTGGGAGCAGCTGAGCAAGTGTATCAGCAGCTCTGATGCCCCAAGACCGGGTATTAGTGATGGGCGACGTGAATGCGAAGGTGAGCAATGAAGCAGTTGAGGGTATAACTAGAGGGATATGACGTATTCAACATAGTGAATGGGAATGGTGAACAGACTGTGGAGTTGTGGGCAGTGAAAGGACTGGCGACTGGGAATACCTGGTTTAAAAAGAGGGACATACTCAACTATATGTATGTGAATGGGAGAGATGGTCGGTGGGCATTATTGGAATACATACCAGTTGATAGGCATGTAAAAGAGAGTCTTTTGGATGTGAATACGTTACGAAGGGCAGCTGGTAGGATTTCTGATCACTATCTTGTGTTGGCGGGGTGGAAGAGATTTGTACTGGTTTCCGGAAGAGATAACACCATGAATGAGAAGAGAGTGCTTGGAAAAGAGACTTGTTTGAGGAAATACCAGGAGAGACTGAGTGTGAAATGGCAAAAGGTGAGAGTAAATGAAGCAAAGGGTGAGAAATGGGAGGTATTTAGGGACGCTTTGCTGGCATATGACACGTGAAAGGTGGGCAGATTAGAAAGGGTAGTGAGTGGTGGGATGACGAAGTAAAGTTGCTAGTGAAAGAAAAAAAGAGGTGTATGAGCGGTTTTACAGTGAAGGAGTGCAAATGATTGTGGGAGATGTATAAGAGAAAGCATCAGCAGGTCAAGAGGAAGGTGCAGGGATTGAAATAGAGGGCAAATGAGAGTTGGGATAAGCGAATATCAGTAAACTATAGGGAGAATAACACGTTTTGGAAGGAGTAAACATTGTGCTAAAAACTAGAGAACAAATGGGAACATCGGTGAAGGGGGCAAAAAGGGAAGTGGTTACAGGTATTGATGAAGTGAGACGGAGATGGAGTGGGTATTTTGAAGGACTGTTGAATGTGTTTAATGAAAGGATGTGAGATATAGCTTGTCTCAGTCGAGGTGGAATGCTAAATGAGTGTAATGGAGAATGGTGTGGTTGACTGTTGGAGAAGATTTTGCGTAAGGTGAAATGTGGCAAGGAGACTGGAGTGGATGATACTGCAGTTGAATTCATCAAGTAAAGGGGTGACTGTGTGGAACTATGCGGTATACAGGGGTCGACGTGCTGTCAGTGGACTGAATCACGGTATATGAAGCGGCCGTGGTAAACCATAGAAAGGTTTGTGGGACCTGGTTGTGGAGACGGGGCTGTGTTTTCGGGAACATTACACATGACAGCTAGAGAATGGATGTGAATGGATGCGGCCGTTCTTCGTCTTTTCCTGGCGCTACCTCGCTAATGCGGGAAAATGATGAGCATGTATAAATAGAATATATATATATATATATATATATATATATATATATATATATATATATATATATATATGTATATATATATATATATATATATATATATATATATATATATATATATATATATATATATCACTGTCCTTCTTGAAATGAGGAAGACTTTAAGTAAAAATATGTCAGCAAATTGTGTCAACATATCATGCACACTGAGTCTATATGAGGGAGGGAGTGAGAAAAAGAAACAAAGGAAGGAAAAAAGAAAATGAAATGCAAATGCAAAAGGGACGAAAGAGAATAGACAATGAAATGTAATAATTGTTTTCGGGATGAAGGGAAAAAGTGAGAACAGATAATTCACCTCGTCTGAAGACGTGGCTTTGTAATCGTTTAGAAAACGGACAGTGGATAATGAAAGAGAAAACGAATCTCAAGAGACGTGGGAGGAATAGACAAATGATAAAGGAAGAAGTGAGAAGTGTGAGAAAGGAAGATGTGTAAAGACGGATCTAAAACAGAAGTGAAAGTTAGTGTTAGTTAGGAAAGATTTATGATTGTCACAGTGTTTGAAGGGTAAAGTGTTGCTGTGCTCCTGTGTGTGAGGAGTTGATGGTAGTGGCCAGGTGGAGGTCAGCATTGAGCATATAGTAGGTACAGTACCCACACATGGGAGGAGGGAAACGTGGTCCTAAGACCCCCAGATCCCTGGTCCTCGTCCTTTTTAACTTTTTTTTTTTTAGGTAGGGAGGAGAGAGAGAGAGAGAGAGAGAGAGAGAGAGAGAGAGAGAGAGAGAGAGAGAGAGAGAGCTAGTTCTAATGCCACTGGTGATCATACGAAGAAAGGCTATGGTACCTATGTATACCCTAAGTATGCATACAAAGTATCAGTATACATTAAGATGCAAGACCGATAGCATGCAGAATAGACATGAGATTGAGGACAGTACAATGGAAAGTAGAGATACAGAATGTGGTGACGTTCATTACAAATACCGAAGAGTTCAGAATACATCAGATGCGAGGTTCGTGATTCACAGGATACACAGTAACTACACTGAAGTTTCATGTTACAAGTTACGCGGTGTTCGATGTGGCTTGGGGGCGTATCCAACGTTGGGTACAGTGAGCGTCAGTCGTAGCCTAGCCTACAACCCTCGGGGATCATAGCTTTCCACAACTCGTCAGGAATATTTACGTAACTCAGACGCGTGTAGTGACACTTACAACACCACACAACCCGGTACTTCACAACCCGGTACCACACAACCCGGTACTTCACAACCCGGTACCACACAACCCGGTACCGTTTTCTGCTTCTATTACTGGTGTGTCTGGGGGTTGGCTTAAGGCGACCATAATGGTCATTACCAGTGCTCGCAGGTCTTGCTGAGTCCCCCCCACCGTGTCTTTTGGAGGCCTGGGCTGGGTCACAGTACAGACTGGAGTGGGAGCAAGAGAGAGTGGAGGAGTGAGGGGTTTAGAGTGGTGGGTGAGGAGAGAGGGTTTCATAGACTTAAACATATAGTTTTCTGGGTGTGTTGTGACGGGAGGTCGTGTGAAGGGGGATGCTCGGGTTAATGAGAAGTGTTTAAGGGAAGGTGTTCGTCGTGAGGCGAAGACAAAGGGAGAGGACATGAGATGAAAGGGTAAGAGGTGACAAAGAGAAGACGTAGAGAGAGAAAAAAAAATGTAGGAAACAGGAGACTGGAAACGTGAGGAGAGCAAGATGGAGAAGCAAAGAAGATAAGAAGAAGAAGAAGAAGAAGAAGAAAGCGGATAGGAAGCTATTCTGGAAAAAAAAAAATAGAAAAGGAAGGATATGGTGCAGAACAGAGTCCAAAGCGAGATATCAGATGTAGAAGAGCAGATATGAAGCACCACGAATAAATGAGGAGTGGAGGAGCAGGAGGAGGAGGAAGACAGGCTAGGGCATGGTGTGGTGGTAGTGGTAAAGAAAAAAAAAAGATAAGGGATGGAGAAAGTAAAATCCGTCGGAGGACGAAAAAAAAGAATGAAATTGGAGAGAGAGCCTACTTACGAGTGCTTACGACAATATCTTGCTGAAAGTCTGGGCTAGCGCATAACGCTCACCGCAAGAAAAGTCGACTCTTAACAGAGAACAAGTCGTGTGAGTTATGTGAAAGATGGAAGGAGGAGGAGGAGATAAGTCACAATATATGTTAGTGCACTGAAAACGGAACGTGGATCCACAACACTCAAACCCCCATATAGCAACACAGGAATTTTTTTCACCCAGCGTTGGATGGAATATCTCTCTTTTTGTTACCACACTTCTCTATCCTTTCATTACTTACTCGATCAAACCACCTCATACCACATCTTGTCCTCAAGCATCTCATTTCCAGCACATCCACCCTCCTCCGCACAACTCTATCTGTAGCCCACGCCTCGCAACCATATAACATTGTCGGAACCAATGGTATATATATATATATATATATATATATATATATATATATATATATATATATATATATATATATCCCTGGGGATAGGGGAGAAAGAATACTGCCCACGTATTCCCTGCGTGTCGTAGAAGGCGACTAAAAGGGGAGGGAGCGGGGGGCTGGAAATCCTCCCCTCTCACTTTTTTTTTTAATTTTCCAAAAGAGGGAACAGAGAAGGGGCCCAGGTGAGGATATTCCCTCAATGGCCCAGTCCTCTGTTCTCAACGCTACCTCGCTAATGCGGGAAATGGCGAATAGTATGAAAGAAAAGATATATATATATATATATATATATATATATATATATATATATATATATATATATATATATATATATATATATCCTTCTCCTCCTCATGTTTGTCGTCAGTTGATTATATAACCTCAGGAGACAACCCAAGGCTAACGGTAGAGACGATACACCACAGGCGTGTGCCACACAGGAGCACCTGCAACACTGTCTGTGTTAGACTTGAAAACGTCTCAGTCACACGTCTCAGTCACACGTCTCAGTCACACGTCTCAGCCACTCATCTCAGCCACACGTCTCCGTCACACGTCTCCGTCACACGTCTCAGCCACACGCTTCCGTCACACGTCTCAGCCACTCATCTCAGCCACACGTCTCAGCCACAGAGATACATCTTGTACTATGGCCCTTCCCCCAACCTCCTACCCCCTACCCACGTCTCTCCTGCTTTGTAACACTGTACCACACAAATTCAAGGACCACCGCACCCACACTGAAATCCATTGTACATTAAGAAGCAAAGAGAATATACTTCCTGTACCGCTACCTACCCTAAGGACGGTGTGGTATATCCTTGCATGACGGTATGAACCATAGGATTGCGTCCCCATTCTTGATTCTTCTTTTACTTTTCGTAAAATAGTAATTGCCAACTGAAGTTGTAACGCCCCATTCATGATTCCATCAGCACTCGCTGGCGTCACAGAAAGAAAAAAAGAAATCTATGACTAGGTAACAGCTGTGTATTGGGAGTCTATAATCATATTTTCGATACAGAAAAGATAAAGGATTATTCTACCATCTGCCTTGAACATCCCATTTGAGTTATAATGGTTTTTCGAGCCCAAGGATGGTATATAGGACACCCAGGTGGTCATGAGAAGCTGAATGATCACATGTCGGTAACTATTTTGAATGATGTGTATCATCTGGTTGGCCAAGAAAGTTAGATTCTTGATCCCGAGACACCAAGAAAGGTTAAATCTGGACGCGTGAGGTAAAAATCTTGCAGTAAGAAAAGCTAGTCTTGCGTGCGAGAGGAAGAACGAAGACTATACCAGAGAAAGAAAGCTATGAAACGCTTGGTGATTTAAAGCTAAGCGTATAGTCGTGGAAAGCTATGAAACGCTTGGTGATTTAAGATTTAAAGCTAAACTTGTGGGGGTGGAAAGCTAGATGAATTCAGAAAAGGTCGTGAGTCCCCCCAAAAAAGACATATAGCTTGCACTGGAATATAATACATCAAGGCGTCATTTGAGAGATGACTACGTTTCGTAAACTACATAATTCCTGGGAAAAAGAAAAGACTGAAAATCAAATGAAAGTTAAACGTTTAGTAAAGAAAGAAAAAGAAAAAAGTTTTATTTTTTTTGCATAAGGTGTGAATCTCAGAAACAGCGTCTGCAAATAGAAAGATAGAAAAGAAAAGAAGAAAAAAATAGAATGTTTTATGTGAGGGCAACAGAATGAAAAGATTGTGGGACGAGAGTGATTCGCGAGAGAGACAGACACTTTATTGAAAGCAGGAGACAGGCAGAAAAATAAGGAAGGAATATTTTGAAGATTTAGCGAACGGGGGGAGGAGGCAGCAGCAGTAGCGGGAGAAGGAGACAACGGAGACGGAATGAAAAGCGAGGAGATGGAGGGAGGAAGGAAGGAAGGAAGAAGGGAAGGAGATATAAGAACTGGAAGACTGATTGTAGGGAATCACCTAGCACCCCCTTGACGATGACATCAACAACACTACAGTTCCCTTCAACAGCTTCTCCATCACCACCACCACAACCACCATCGCTACCACAACTACCACCACTATCACTACCACTACCAACAACAGTCTGGGCTAAGCTTGTCGCATCCCGGATGTCGGCAATGGCGCCCCGGAGACCGATCCACGTCTCCTCTGTCTGCTTTATTCTGTGGTCGTGCGGGGAGATTACACCCTTGGAGCGGCTAGAGGGGGAGGAAAAACCTGTAATTGTAAGGGAGGGAGGAGAAACGCCCGGGGGAAGGCTGGGGAGGGAGGAAGAAACACGGTTGGGGAGGGGGGAAGAAACACGGTTGGGGAGGGGGGAAGAAACACCAGGGGAAAGTTAGGGGAAAGACACTAGGGGAAGAGTAGGGGAATACCAGGGGAAGGTTTGGGGAAAGACACTTGGGGAAGAGTAGGGGAATACCAGGGGAAGGTTGGGGGAAAGACACTTGGGGAAGGGTAAGGGAAAGACACTAGGGGAAAGCTGGAGGAGAGGAGAGCCAGGGGTCAAGGGCGGAGATGTGATAAGAAGTCGTGTTATCAATCAAAGTTTGGCCCCGTTGTCAGTGAGGTTGACGCTGGTGTTAGAACGAGGAAAAGACGACATTGGTAATATCTATATATCATTCTGCTGATGATGGTAAAACTCGGGAGAAATACATCCATGGGGCTCACACAGCAGCGGCTCTGATACGGCTAACACACACTCTCTCCCTCCTGCTCCAGACGGATGGCTGGAGGTGAGGCGGTGAATTCTTCTCTTCATTGTTAAATGGAGGAGGACAGGTCGCCGGCGCTGAAGAATTTTGGAAGCAGTTCGTTGGAGTGTTGCAGAGAGTGTTGTGTGTGTGAGGGGGAAGGAGGGAGGGAGGTTGAGGTGGATGGAGGGGTTTTGTGAGTTGAAGGCTTTTGGTTGGGTTTGCTACAGGGTTGGGATATTCGTCCAGTGTATTCGTATTCGAGTACTGTGAGAGAGTATTCGAGTATTCACAGAGTGTCCCGCCAGGCAAGATGTTCACTGGTATTTTACCGAACTGCACCAAGAGGCTGGAAACATTAAAGAATGGTTTACCCGCTGCCGTAGACCGGTCGTCGGGAGTCGAAGAGATGGTTCCTCGCCAGATGGGCGAACTCCCCAGCTACATGGCTGCTTCCTGGAAATCATTCACGGTAATCCTCTTCACCAGCAGGTACAGAGATATCAAGAGCTCCCTGAAGGGAGGTCTTCTTGTATTCCAGAGGAGAGAGAGCGACCCTCTGGAATACTGGAAGACACATGATGAAGACTCTCCTACCCTGTACCTCGTAAGGTCAGGACCTGCCTGTAGGAGTCCTCGTATTCTTGAGGAGAGCGACCCTTCTGGAATACTGGAAGTCACAGGAGAATCGCTCTCCTACCCCTGTCCCTTTGTAAGGCCAAGGGATATCTGAATGGCCACCCAGCATCCTCTCTCTCTCTCTCTCTCTCTCTCTCTCTCTCTCTCTCTCTCTCTCTCTCTTCTCTCCCCCCCCCCCCCCCCTGGAGATCGCTTGTTCATCACCGGAGGTAAGGTCTCCAGACATGATGGCTCCCGCCTCCGTGGTGCAACCAGAGAGAATCTGATTTTCGGAAAGAATTGTGGACGAATTTCAGAATCTCGAGAGAGTCGTTCTTGCTGAAACGAACGTCACTTGCATAAAGAACATTGAATTTTTATTCTTCAGAATATCAGAAGAGTTATGGTTGCTGAGATGAGCATCGCTTTCTTAAAAGAACAACGAAAAAAAATTGCAGAATATCCAAAAAAAAAAAAAAAAAGGAGTTGCTGAAATGAGCTTCAATTTCCTGAAGAATAAACAATAGACGTATTCCAGAATCTTAGACTTAGAGTCATGGTTTCCGAGGAGGGCGTCGCTTGTCTTACCCATTGGTTACATGGTTCATACAAAATTTTCCCGCCTGTTTGTAGAGATGAAGTGATTATTGTGTCATCGGAGTATTTACTACACTTCCTTTCCTCAGCCCAGCGAGGATGAGAAGGGATTGCATCTCTTACGTTTGCGCATCTCTTAACCTCTCTTATTTCATTATTCTGTTAGTCATAGAGTTCACTTAGCAATAAGACGTGAATAGGAAATAGAATAATGATAGTTGTATAGGTTATACTGGAGTCATAGACCTCAGTAGATTCATTTTAGATCGTTGGAGAACGACGAGCCCAGTGCCATCAAACCGTGTTAATACCTAAAAGAACCACCATCGTATTACAAGCTTCGACGTTACACATCTAAAACTGGCGTCTGGCTAGGCAAGCTTCCTATGTAAAGTGCCATGTGTTGTGAATGGGTGTCAGTAAAGTCTTCGAAATTCCATGAGCCTCAGTATTATACTTTGTTATACTTTATTAGTAAGAGAGAGTACTCCGTCTAGGACTCATGAAAGTATTACTATATTCTTTTCCTGTACTCGCATTCACGATAATGTAAAGTATTCTTTGTTTGCACTCATCTGCTGGTGGTCTGTCTTCGCCACCACGTCCCCTAGTACTTCGTCAGGTGGTTCCTGGGAGCGATGATTTCACTTGAACATAACAGCAATACCAGGAAAGTGTATATAGATCCAGAGGCTCGGCTGGTTGCTTGGCTTGGTTTGGTTTGGTTGGTTTGGTTTGATTTCCTTTCGTTGGTTTGGTTTGGTTATCGGGCCATCAACTGCCAGGGTCAGTAAGAACGTCAGAACATCCAGCTGCTACAACCATCAACCCAAGAAATCCTCAACACCTCCGCCAGATGTTGAGGATAACAATGCTAAAAACAGACGTACAGTGTCCGTGTGCGTGTGTCTGAGCCGTGCTGTTCTTGTGGCTGTGAATGCCCCAGCAAGTGACTGCGGTGCAGACGAGATATAAATATGTTAATTAACCACACAGTACAGACTAAAGGAGACTTGTAGTTTTGCCTGACGTTCAATTACTTTGTTGTATTTTTGTGTGTCATTAGCATTGTCAGGAAGGTAAATAAGAAAATGGTAATTTTTTTTGACATAGGGAATTGTGGAAGGTATATTATATTATAGTACTTCTCCATGTATTGTTGTACACTTTTTGCGGTCGTTGTATAATACATTATCAAGTACCATTATCATACAGTATGTTGGTTGTCACTGGGTATTGTATTCCTGTTAGAAAGTGTTGATTTTTTTTTTTTTATTTGAATCAGGATTTCCATTGTCGTGAGAGGAGAACAATGAAGGGAAGCAGAGGTAAACAGATGATGATGTTGAGGGAAGGAAGAAACAAAGAAGATATTGAGACGAAGGGGGAAAAAAGGAAAGAGAAAACGAAAGATGAAGGGACCGAGATACATTTTTTTATCTTTTTATAGATGGGGAAAATATACGGGGAAAAAATGAGCACCTTTGGAAATGTGTCGCTTTTCTTTCGTTCTCTTGTGTTGCCTTCTTCCAGGGGACACGGCCTCAGGGGCAAGAGGGGCATGTGACCCACTAGGGGATGATTAATACGATTCGTTTGTTAGCCAATTTTGTCCTTGGGGTAATGTTGTTAACTCTCTCTCTCTCTCTCTCTCTCTCTCTCTCTCTCTCTCTCTCTCTCTCTCTCTCTCTCTCTCTCTCTCTCTCTCTCTCTCTCTCTCTAAGCACTACGGCCTGGATATCAAGAGGGTTGGGGATGGCGACGTAGTGAGCCAGTATTGCAGTGGTTGTCAAGTTTCCCCACTCTCTCTCTCTCTCTCTCTCTCTCTCTCTCTCTCTCTTTCTTTCTCGTCTAAGTTGCTTGTCTTTTCTTTCTTTCTTTCTTTCTTTCTTTCTTTTTTTCTTTTTCGTCTAAGTTGCTTGTCTTTTCTTTCTTTCTCTCTTTTTTTCTTTCTCGTCTAAGTTGCTTGTCTTTTCCTTCTACACGGTGGCGCCCTCCTGCCTCTTGACCAAGCTTTGTCGTACGTACCGCAGAGCACCACACTATATTCCATGATTTACTTTCATTGCTTCCTTTGCCCCCCCATATACCAAGCTGGTTCGATTCGGTTTATCCCATGTTTACCTCTCATCCCCCTAAAGTGTTCAGGCCCCCGATACCCCAAAGCCGTCTTTACTCCATCCTCCCATCTTCTCGATCTTCCCTTTCGTCGCCCTTCTCTTTGGAATTTATCGACACCCTTTCACCTCATCAGTCATTGCTTTAAAGCAGGTTAGCTTTTCGACTCTCCCAGTTTAACCCAAAATATAACCCTTTTGCCCAACGTTGCAATGTTGGTTCACTTTCCTCTCGTCTACAGATATTACTTGTTTTTTTTGTTTTTTTTTCCTAAGAAGTGGCTACATTTGTGACCCAGCCAATAGCTAGACCGCGTAATAGTTAGCAAGCTGTTACGTGGCATGATTTATGTGTGACTGGTGGCATCTCAAGGGTGCGTCGATGTGGTAACTGTTTCTTCCCCTGTATCTCTAAGCTTTAGAACTCTCCAGTCACTCGTGTCTTTATTTACAACTATGACGCGACTCTTTTGAAAAGGCAGGTTTTTCCACCTTCTCCAAAAGTCTCAAAATGCTTTCCCATTCTTTATTTTTCCCTCTCAGTAACCTTTTCATATTTCAATTAAGATCCGGCCTCGATATGGACTTTTGTCTGTGAGTGGCGCCTCCAGCATAAAGAAAAGATCAATACTGACAGCAACTTTCTCAACTCTGCCACTGGGAGGGCTGGAAGTGTTGCCATTGTGACCTAAGCATAACAGTCATAAAGAAGAGTGTTAGAATCAACAGTTGTGTATCTGTACTGAAAACTGAGTTATTCGCCATACTCATTACTCTTAGGTTCGCAGAAACAGCAACTAAGCATCGTTTAACTATCTCTGATTCTTCATTCTTACTACCTGCTCTGAATATCATGAGACCAGAATATGATATGGTTGTCTCCAAGGCCAAGATTCGCATATTCGAGCGTTTCTGGATAAGGGAATCAAATCAAACTGTTAGGGATTCCATCTCACTCGGCTCTTCAAGAGCATGCTAAAGTTGATGCAGCAGCCAAATATTCTTATTAAAGACTTTAGGCTGTTGAACGCAACATTGGATTGTGAGTTTTGAAGTCTTCATACTATGATTAGGATAGAATGAATGTATCCATTTGCAGCAGATAGACGAGTGCAAAGGCATTAGTTCATCACAACGAAATGTGTCAAGTGAAATAGATAAGTAGACTACAAGATGTTGTTGTAGGCAAAGGCTGTTGGTACTCCTGGGGCTTTGGCCCAACGATACGAATCACAAAGTCTGTGGCCAGAGATGTAGATACCCGCTAGATGGCTCTGTCTTACACTGTGAAGTAATTAACCCTTTTAGGTTTGTATC
>NC_092224.1:79293649-79311149 GCF_036320965.1 Panulirus ornatus | reverse complement strand
TGTATGGAAGGTGTTGGAACCGTATTTGATTCCTTTTGTTTTGTTTTTTCCTGTAAGAGGGAGTTTAGACGCGTCAGAATAATCGGAGGGGGAAGGGATTTAAAGGTGAGGTTTGGGGTGAGACAGACCTCGTGTGATTCTCTCTCTCTCTCTCTCTCTCTCTCTCTCTCTCTCTCTCTCTCTCTCTCTCTCTCTCTCTCTCTCTCTCTCTCTCTCTCTACCCGTTCCCTCCACACACCCTTTCTTCCCCCCCCCGTCCCTACCTCACACTAGATATGCACCCTCGATTATTTACATATACTTCACACACACACACACACACACACACACACACACACACACACACACACACCTCTTCTCCAGCCATGTTCTTCCACCATATGTCACAGTCTGATGATGACTCCTTCACATGGTCCATCTCACCTTCATCTACCACCAATCAGCACCTTCCTCCTGTTAGCATTTTCTTCACTTTCTTTCCATATAGTTTTTAATCTTTTTTTTCGTAATTCTCTTCAGATGTCATATTTCTTTTTTTTTCTTTTATCTTAATGTTTCATCTTTATTGCATCGTCCTTCTTAATGCATCAGCCTTTCCCTTCATCTCTCTCTCTCGCTCTCTCTCTCTCTCTCTCTCTCTCTCTCTCTCTCTCTCTCTCTCTCTCTCTCTCTCTCTCTCTCT
The DNA here is from genome assembly GCF_036320965.1 of Panulirus ornatus. Taxonomy (NCBI): domain Eukaryota; kingdom Metazoa; phylum Arthropoda; class Malacostraca; order Decapoda; family Palinuridae; genus Panulirus; species Panulirus ornatus. Next base: position 79,310,467 of record NC_092224.1, on the reverse strand, counting down.
CTCTCTAACCAAAACCAAGAGACTCATTAACATTGCATCTACGAAGACTTGTGTGTGTGTGTGTGTGTGTGTGTGTGTGTGTGTGTGTGTGTGAGAGAGAGAGAGAGAGAGAGAGAGAGAGAGAGAGGACTGTGCATGTGGTGCGTCAGCTGCACGGGGCTGGGTTGGGACAGGGAGTGTGTGTGAGGGGTTGTAGGTGCAGGACGTACTGGTCGGGGACGTGGGTCCCTCGTTCAGTCTTCTCTGGGGGTCTGTATAGCAGGTGTGGTGGTGGAGGAGGAGAAGGACGCTGGTGGTGGTGGAGGAGGAGGAGAAGGACGCTGGTGGTGGTGGAGGAGGAGGAGAAGGACGCTGGTGGTGGTGGAGGAGGAGGAGAAGGATGCTGGTGGTGGTGGAGGAGGAGGAGGAGAAGGACGCTGGTGATGGTGGAGGAAGAGGATGGTATGTGGAGACACGACACAACCACTAGACCTAAACCTCTGAAGATTTTATGAGAAGAGTGAGGATTGACATTTAGGAATGAGGATGTCATAGATTGAGGAATGAGGATGTCACAGACTGAGGAATGAGGATGTCACAGAATGAGGAATAAAAATGTCACAATATGAGGAGTGGGATGTGACAGAATGAGGAATGGGATGTCACAGAATGAGGAATAAAAATGTCACAATATGAGGAATGGGATGTCTTAGAATGAGGAATGAGGATGTCACAGAATCAGGAATGAGTAAATAACTGAGACTAATGACGAAGAGAGGAAGTAACAGAATACAGGAAAGAGACTTTTAAGATGATGTGGACCAAGTGGGTAGACTTGGATGAAGGAGGAATAACTAACGAAGTGAGACAAAGAGAGGTGGAGGCAGAGTCACGGTGAGGTGTTGGGTCAGAGTGCAGTGCTGACTGGTCGTGTTTACCTGCAGGAATGTGTGTGTGTGGCTGTGCGAGAGTCAGGGAGGCCCCGAGGGAGGCCGCCTGAGCTCTCCTGCTGGGAGGCCCCGAGGGAGGCCGCCTGAGCTCTTCTGCTGGGTGTTTGGGTCAGCAAGGCCCTGAGGGAGGCTGGCTACGCTCTCCTGCTGGGAGCATGAGTCTGGGAAGCCCCGAGGGAGGCTGCCTGAGCTCGCCTGCTGGGAGCTTGGGTCAAGGAGGCGCGGGGAAGGCCTCTTAAGACCTCCTGTTTGGAGCTGACACACGGGGGAGAGGCACACACTCACGTATCCTACGGCTCATGCATCACTAGTGTACGTCCCTGATGTTACACCTGGTCGTGATCAATACAGTGGTCACCATTTATGACTACCTTCACCAGGTCTGACCCTAGTGTGGTGTGGTGAGGCCAGAGCCAGACAGGTCAAGACAACGACCTGTACAGGTCCCAGGTCTTCCCGGGGGGGTAAACAATAGACTCACAAGAACCTTCTGAGGACCCGTTTTCTTCTTTAATACCGAAAATGGACACACGTGGACAGAGTACGTGTACTGAAGTGATCAGGACCTTAACCATCGTGAGCTGTTATGGTGTTATTTAATCATGGTTGACGGCTTGACAAGGGTTCGACCCCTCCTGGCGGGGAGATCAGCGAGGACGTGTGTACACTGTTGCCTCGACGTGTTGGTGTGTGGCCAACACTGTGATGGTGTGAGGCAATTAGCTGGGACAGCAGGTAGGCTAGGGCAGTACCTGGGTCAGTAACATGAGACAGTACCTAGGTCAGTAACATGAGACAGTACCTAGGTCAGTAACATGAGACAGTACCTGGGTCAGTAACATGGGACAGTACCTGGGTCAGCAACATGGGACAGTACCTGGGTCAGCATCATGGGACAGTACCTGGGTCAGCAACATATGACAGTACCTGGGTCAGCAGCATGGGACAGTACCTGGGTCAGCAACATATGACAGTACCTGGGTCAGCAGCATGGGACAGTACCTGGGTCAGCAACATGGGACAGTACCTGGGTCAGCATCATGGGACAGTACCTGGGTCAGCAACATATGACAGTACCTGGGTCAGCAACATGGGACAGTACCTGGGTCAGCATCATGGGACAGTACCTGGATCAGCAACATGGGACAGTACCTGGATCAGCAACATGGGACAGTACCTGGATCAGCAACATGGGACAGTACCTGGATCAGCAACATGGGACAGTACCTGGGTCAGCAACATGGGACAGTACCTGGATCAGCAACATGGGACAGTACCTGGCGTGACGAAACTTTTAACTCGAAGTAGATCAGTAAAGCTTTGACGTTACCTGAACTGCCGTTGTTCACATATTGACAGCTAAGTGAGCGGCCGTTGTTCACATATTGACAGCTAAGTGAGCGGCTGTTGCTCACATCAATAGCTAAGCAGTCTTTAGAAATACCTACGCCCGCGCCTGAAGGACGGGCACCCGGCCAGTCTAAACTTAATGTTACATGATTGTGAGCGAGAGACTTTACCTGTTTGGCGGTCGGGCGACCTGACACTCTGGTCGCTGAATAGAACATTCGCTGATGAAATTCTCCGCCAGGAATACATCATGTTCTTGTGTCATTCGTCTGGCGTTAGAGATGTCGTTTATTTTCTCTTTTTTTTTCTAGCTTTAACTGTAGAATAAGTTTATATCTCGTGATCAATTGAGTATCTTTGTTTCTTTTATTATTCATGGCCACTCAGCCACGCCTCATCTCGATCTCTTTCACATATTCGTAATGCTGGAGACACGATGTTGTGAAAAAGAAATATATCAGAAATATGTAGTAAATAAAGAAATGAATAAAATGGGATGTTTGCTGCCGATTTTAACAGGTGTGTTATCACTGATAACCAGTAGGTGGGAGTGGAGGGAAACATATGTAAGAGGGAGACATTGCAGGAGAGGTGAAGATGAGAACACAAGGGCGTAACCAGACCGAGAATGTAAACAAAACACGATCTCATCAACGACAGGTCCCCCCCCCCCCGCCCCCCCAAGCTTTAAATCCCATCTCCCCTCCCCCTCCCACCCACCCCTTCACCTGATGAAATTAAGAAATGAGCACAAATTGGGGCTAATTCCAGGATGAGTAATTTGATAAAGTACGCGTGGAGGTGTGTGTGTGTGTGTGTGTGTGTGTGTGTGTCTAGGTGTGTGTGTGTAGAGGCGGGGAGGGGTAGGTGGTCGTAGGGGGGAGGGAGTGGAGGGAGGGGGGATCATCTGTGGGCATGTTGTGCCGTCTGCTGTGGCCATTCCCCCCCCCCCCCCCCCCCAACACCATCGCCAGGTTAATTAGATAATTGTTATGTAAGAGAAGGGGGGGGGGGAGGGAAGTGAGCGCTTATCTCCCCGTGTATTTTCATCACGTTTAATGACAGTGTGGAGCAGGGCGGGTCAGGTAGAGCTGCGGAGGGAGGAAGGAAGGGAGAGAGGGAGGGAGGAAGGGAGAGAGAGAGAGGGGGGGGGGAGGCGGCAAAGGCAAGAGAGGGGGAGAGAGAGAGAGGGGGGGAGGGAGAGGCGGCAAAGGCGAGAGAGAGAGGGGGAGAGGCGGCAAAGGCAAGAGAGAGAGAGAGAGAGAGAGAGAGAGAGAGAGATGTATAAAGATAACTTGGAGTAAGTTGGAAGGAAAGGTAATGAAAGAACTTACTGCGCGAGGGAGAGTAAAACACTGATGATACAATTTGTCATGCAAATACATCAGGCCCAGTGGACACCAGACACCAGGTCCTCATCTTTGATCTCTCTCTCTCTCTCTCTCTCTCTCTCTCTCTCTCTCTCTCTCTCTCTCTCGTCATATAATCACATTGTCTTTACCATCAGAAAAGAAATACATTAGACTAAGGCCTTTGCCTGCGTGAGAGAGAGAGAGAGAGAGAGAGAGAGAGAGAGAGAGAGAGAGAGAGAGAGAGAGAGAGAGACAGACAGACAGGCAGAGAGTATATTTTAAGATGAGGCAAGATAAAATTATATATATATATATATATATATATATATATATATATATATATATATATATATATATATATATATATATATATATATATATATATCTTTCTTTCATACTATTCGCCATTTCCCGCATTAGCGAGGTAGCGTTGAGAACAGAGGACTGGGACCTTGAGGGAATATCCTCACCTGGGCCCCCTTCTCTGTTCCCTCTTTTGGAAAATTAAAAAAAAAAGAGTGGGGAGGATTTCCAGCCTCCCGCTCCCTCCCCTTTTAGTCGCCTTCTACGACACGCAGGGAATACGTGGGAAGTATTCTTTCTCCCCTATCCCCAGGGAACATATATATATATATATATATATATATATATATATATATATATATATATATATATATATATATATATATATATATTGTGTATGTGTGTGTACACTATAAACATTAGGAGGTAAATGAAGGAAAAAAAAACCACACTAGGATCAGGTTGGGTTAATAGCTTGGGGGGTTTAAAGATGTGAAGAGAACTGGAAAATCCGGTCAGGAACTGCGGATGTAAAAGGTGGGGAAGGAAGACCGGATAAAAGGAGGAGGTGGGAAAGACCGGTTAAAAGGAGTAGGTGGGGAAGACCGGATAAAAGGAGGAGGTGGGGAAGACCGGATAAAAGGAGGAGGTGGGAAAGACCGGTTAAAAGGAGTAGGTGGGGAAGACCGGATAAAAGGAGGAGGTGAGGAAGACTGGATAAAAGGAGTAGGTTGGGAAGACCGGATAAAAGGAGGTGGGGAAGACCGGATAAAAGGAGGTGGGGAAGACTGGATGAAAAAAAAGTGCATAATGGATGGTCACGATGACGAACCCAGGGAAGATTTATGACCCAACATGAAAGGCTTTGTGCAACTTGTCGACGTGAGGAGGGAGGGAGGCCGTGGTTGGCAGGGGTGGGGACCGTGGTTGGCTGAGGAGGGGGCCGTGTTGGCAGGGGTGGGGGGCCGTTGTTGGGAGAGGTGGGAGGCTGTGTTGGCAGAGGAGGGAGGCCGTGTTGGTAGGGATGGGGGACGTGGTTGGTAGGGGAGGCCGCCGTGGTTAGAAGGGGAAGACATTGTTGGCAGAGGAGGCCGCTGATGGCAAGGAGAGGCCGTGGTTGACAGGGGAAGTCACTGTAGTTAATAATGAAGGCCGTGGTTGACAGGGAAGGCCGTGGTTAATTGGCAGACTATGATTGGTAATGGTGACTTGGTTTGCAGGAGAGGACGCCCTGGTTGGCAGGGAGGTTTTGTGCTTCGTGAGGAGACCGTGGTTGGTAGGGAAGCCGTGGTCGGCGTGGAAGCCGTGGTTGGCGGAAAGGCTGTCGTTGGTGGGGAGGCGGAAGTTGGTAACTGGGCTGTGCTCGGCAGGGTGGCGTGGTTGTTGGTAGGGAGGTAGGTGTCGTCAGGCAGACCCTGGTAAGAAAGGAAGGCTATCTGATTGGCAGGGAGGCCCTGTTGGCTGGCAGGGAGGCTCTACTTCCGTGGTGGAGCGATTAGCTCCACCACGGAAGTAGGGAACCCATGGTTAGTAGATAAACCGTGTGTTTGGCAGGGAGTTCGTGGCTGGTAAGTTGGCCGTGGTTGCCAGGGAGGCCATGGTTAGCAAGGAGGCCTGTGGTAGACAGGGACACTTGATAAGGTGACCCCTGGTTGGCAGGGGCACCTGGTAGAGACACCCCTGCTTGGCAGGGGCACCTGATAGACAGACCCCTGTTTGGCAGGGACGCGTGGTAGAGAGACCCCTGCTTAGCAGGGGGACCTGGTAGAGAGACCCCTGGTTGGCAGGTGCACCTGGTAGAGAGACCCCTGGTTGGCAGAGGCACCTGGTAGAGAGATCCCTGGTTGGCAGGGGCACCTGGTAGAGACACCCCTGCTTGGCAGGTGCACCTGGTAGAGTGACCCTGCTTGGCAGGGGCACCTGGTAGAGTGACCCCTGGTTGGCAGGGGCACCTGGTAGAGAGATCCCTGGTTGGCAGGGACACTTAGCCTTTACATGTATTAAAATCAAGGTTGGGCTGCGGTGTACCCGACCCAGACTCCAACGGGCAAAGCGAAGTGAAAAAAAAAAAATGTGTAAAAACATTATATTGGTAGAGGTTGTCTAGCCTAGGTGGCAAGGCGGGGTGAGGGGGAGGAAACCTCGCAGTATTGGAAATTCGTCGAAGTTCCCCATTTTCTTCGTCCTGTAGAATGTCGTGAGGTACAGAGGGATGATGTGAGTGTCGTGAGGTACAGAGGGATGATGTGAGTGTCGTGAGGTACAGAGGGATGATGTGAGTGTCGTGAGGTAACAGAGGGATGATGTGAATGTAAACTTGTACAATGTGAGGCGTAGAGTACTGATGTGAATGTAAACTTGTACAATGTTGTGAGGTAGTACAGAGGGATGATGTAAATGTAGACTTGTAAAATGTTTCGTATAGGAGACTGTTATAAGATGTAAACTTGTTGAATGTTTGGTGCTGAGAAATGATGATTGGGAACAACAAAGATAAACCATAGGATAAAGCTGATAAAGTTAAGACATGAGACAAAGTTGAGAAGCAGGAAAGAATGAAAACAGAAACTGGACATGAAATCAGACTTATACATCAAAAAAGAAAAAAAAAACAAGAAAGAAAATATTTAGCGCCACTGTAGAACCATAAGTGATAGTCAGGAAAAAATGAATGAAAACCAAAATTCAAAGTTTGAATAAAATGGACGACTGGAAACTGAAGTAAAAATCTGATTGAAAAAAGAATGCTTGATTATGATCGTAACAGGAGAACAGAAACAGATGCCCATCAGGCAAGGGATTATGATCGTAACAGGAGAACAGAAACAGATGCCCACCAGGCAAGGGATCAAGCATATCGTTTTTGGAAAAACACCCTTTCCTCCGCCTCCCAGTCAGCATCTATCACCGCCCGTCATCATTGTAAGCACGTTGTCTGTGAGGCAAAGCGTTCCCATCTTTCAGAGGAAGTGCGTTAACCTTCTCCTCGTCATCCACTGATAGGTCTCTCTGGTCTTCATCTATGGGCATCGCTAACAATTATTGTCGCTATATCTTTCCTTGGCTTTTCCGTTTTCTGACGGTATCGTAACTGCCTCAGCAACTCTCTTTTGGCCTTCGTTTCTCCTCTAACTCCACCTTGGATGACTCTAGCATTCCCTCACTGTCTGAGAGCGTTTCTTCCTCGGGGCACAATCAAGACCTATGCTGAAGACCTGATGGCAGCCATCCTCATGTACGTAAAGTGGGTGCCTCCTAACTTGCACCTGTGCTTGCTCGTCTTGTCCATTTCTTTTATAAAGCCAGACCTTTTCCTCCGTCTTCGAAGCATGCGTTGGTACATCCCATCGCTAAGAAGGGTGGGCGATCTAATCCCTCTAACTATCTTCCTGATGCTTGGACATATACTGTGTCCAAAGACTTTGAATGCCCTCTCGAGCTCCCATATCCTCAGACGTTTTGAATCGTATAGTCTTCTCTCTGATCACCAGTATGGCTTCCGTAAGGCGAGATCGTAGTAGTAGTGTTTAGTCATCATACCTGTAAGATTTTAGGGAATCCTATGTTGTTACACTTGATATATCGAAAGCTTTTGACAGGGTTTCGTGTCTGAACTCCCCTCTGTTGGCTTCTCTTCCTTACATTGCTCTTTCATATCTAGCTTCCTCTCTGGCCCATCCATCTCCGTGTTGTTGATGGATCAGCCTCTCCCCTTCTCTCCATCAGCAGCGGTGTCCCACAAGGTTCTGTCCTATCTCCTACACTTTATCTCTTTCTCATCACTGACTTCCTTTCTCCTACAAACAAATGAACTACGCTGATGACTCTACACTGCATTCCTCCATACCCTTCACATTTGTTCCTTCTTTTCTCATTTGATCTGCATCTTTTCTTGACCCAACTTCCTCAGTAGGCTTAAACTTGGAAAGGGTATCTCTGTAGGGTAGACGAAATCTAGTTTGATGCCTCCAAGACCCAGTTCCTGCCCATTTCATCAAAAATTCCTCTCAGCTTTTTTTTTATCTCCTTTGACGTGTCACTGTAATTCGACCTCTTGCCTCAGTGAACATATTCTGTATTACTGTAATATCCACATTATCTTGCAAACCTCACTTCATGGAAATAGCTAAGTCTGCCTCTAAGAAACTGGGCGTCCTGTTTAGATGTTGAAATTCCTTTCCCGAACAGCTGATCCGTTTGTACAAAGGAATGATCCGTCCTCGTATAAGGTACTGCTCTCACTTCAAAACTTGACCCATTTGCCATACAGTGCAGTGTTGGATCACTCTCTTTCTTCTATAGGTGTTACCTCGGTTTTTGGTCCCGAGTGTTGGCTGCTTGTATACCCCCACCACGAAGGCAAGCTGCTGCGTCACGTGATAACTGGTTGGCAACTCGAGGATGGGCCGGTGGTTCTGATAACTGCTTCCTACCCTGCACCTCGAAGCTCTGGAACTTTCTACCTTATCATATCTTTCCTAATAACCATGACCTGGCACTTTTGAAAAGACACGTTTTTCACTTCCTCCAAAATTCGTAAATGCTTTTCCTCGTCTCTTCCTTTTCCCTTTCATTAACCTCATATTTCAATTAAGACCCGGCTCGAAAGTGGACTTTTATTCTCGACTGAATTCTCCAATGTAATATATATATATATATATATATATATATATATATATATATATATATATATATATATATATATATATATATATATATATATATATATATATATATTTGTGTGTGTGTGTGTGTGTGTGTGTGTGTGATACTGAAAATCCCAATATAAACAAAAGCACGAAGATGACAGTAAACAAATTTAGTATGAGGATTAAATAGATTGATTAATAAGATTCGACAGCATAAGCAAAAATAGATAATCAGCTAATAAACACACACACACCCACACACACACACACACACACACACAGGTCACAATACACACTCAGGTTGTAACACGCTCGGTCACAGCACTCACTCAGGTCACAACACCCACGTAGGTCACAACACACACACACAGGTAGTAACACTCGGTCACAACACACACACACACACACACACACACACAGGTAGTAGCAAACTCGGTCACAACACCCGCTCAGGTCACAACACACACACACACACACACACACACAGGTCACAACACACACTCAAATCACAACACACAGTCAGGTCACAAAATACACTCAGGTCACAACACACACTCAGGTCACAACACCCATTCATGGAGTAACACACACTCGGTCACAACACACACTCAAATCACTACACACACTCAAATCACAACACACACTCAAATCACAACACACACACTCAGGTCACAACACACACTCAAATCACAACACACACACTCAGGTCACAACACACACACACACACACACACACACACACAGGTCGCAACACACACATTCAGGTCACAACACACACTCTCAGGTCACAACAAATAAACAATAGGTATTGATCCAGCCTTCACATCCCGGGGAACAACAGCGCCCCTCCCCAAGTAAACAAAAGGCTTCATGTATACTTCCCATTTTTTTTTAATCTGACTTGGTAAAGAAAATGAGTAACAGGGATCGCGGCAGCTGATAAGATGGTGCGGGTTGATAAAGAAGTGGGTGGGAGAGGGGAGATGAGAAGAAGAAAGAACTAAAGGATGAAAAGGGTGCTAGATGGGAGATTGTAGGTAGGATGAGGACGAAGGTGAAGATGGGAGATTGTAGGTAGGATGAGGACGAAGGTGAAGATGGGAGATTGTAGGTAGGATGAGGACGATAGCGAAGATGGGAGATTGTAGGTAGGATGAGGACGATAGTGAAGATGGGAGATTGTAGGTAGGATGAGGACGATAGTGAAGATGGGAGATTGTAGGTAGGATGAGGACGAAGGTGAAGATGGGAGATTGTAGGTAGGATGAGGACGATAGCGAAGATGGGAGATTGTAGGTAGGATGAGGACGATAGTGAAGATGGGAGATTGTAGGTAGGATGAGGACGATAGTGAAGATGGGAGATTGTAGGTAGGATGAGGACGATAGCGAAGATGGGAGATTGTAGGTAGGATGAGGACGATAGCGAAGATGGGAGATTGTAGGTAGGATGAGGACGATAGTGAAGATGGGAGATTGTAGGTAGGATGAGGACGATAGTGAAGATGGGAGATTGTAGGTAGGATGAGGACGATAGTGAAGATAGGAGATTGTAGGTAGGATGAGGGCGATAGTGAAGAAGATGAATGATGGTGGGGGGCGGTAATGTGCACAAGGGCAGGAGAAAAAAAAGGTCATAGAAAATGGGGTTGAGGGAATGGAGATAGATGGTGCATGCATAAAAGGAGGATAAAGATGGTAGATGGGGAGGGAGGAGGGATTTGAGACAGGATGACAGTATGAATAAAGATGGTGGATGGAAGCGCTGCTGGAAGAAGGTGAAGAAGAAGAAGAAGGAAAAAGGAGATCGGTTAGGGGGGGTATGGTGGACTTATGGCTGGGATGGGTTTCACGGGTGGGGGTGGCTACGAGACTAGAGACGGGTGACAGGGATTGTAGATAGACGGGGGGTAGATAGGAGGAGAGGCCCAGGAACTGGGACAGAGAGGAGGACCGGATTAGGATAGACGGGGGGGAGGGGGGTGCAGAGACTGGGACAGATAAGGGGGAGAGGGAATGGTGACAGACGAGAGGGACAGGGATTTGGACAGACGTGGAGTGGGATGGGTAGGAGGGGCAGGGAATGGGACAGACGTGTTGGAGGGGGGACAGGTACTGGGAGAGACGGGTGGAAAGTGCAGGGATTAATAGAGACGGGTGGGAGGACAGACGGAGGGTGTAGGGGGACAGGGACTGGGACAGACGGAGGGTGTGGGGGACAGGGACTGGGACAGACGGAGGGTGTGGGGGACAGGGACTGGGACAGACGGAGGGTGTGGAACACAGGGACTGGGACAGACGGAGGGTGTGGAACACAGGGACTGGGACAGACGGAGGGTGTGGGGCTGGGACAGGGACTGGGACAGACGGAGGGTGTGGGGCTGGGACAGGTGAAGACGCGAAAGAGTTACGGCGGGCGGGGGGCGGGGAGACTCCCTCTATATTTCACCATTGGCAGTGACAGGTGAGGTAGGAGGTGTAGAGCGACGCTGCTCTCTCTCTCTCTCTCTCTCTCTCTCTCTCTCTCTCTCTCTCTCTCTCTCTCTCTCTCTCTCTCTCTCTCTCTCTCTCTCTCTCTCTCGACGTAGATTTCTTTTCCCGCGTACTTCGGTCTCTTTGTTTTTGTATAGTTGCAGTTTGTGGTTGTGTGGTGGTAGAATATATGTGGTGGTGGTGATGGTGGTCGTTGTGGTATATGTGGTGTGTGGGGGAGAAGGCGACCTTGTATGTGGGTATAACACCAGCTTGTGGATGCGTGTGTGTGTGTGTGTGTGTGTGTGTGTCGTCAGCTTTTGGTCATGTTGTGTATCTTAGTTGTGGGCGAGTTGGTTGGACGAAGAGTTTGTGTGAGGTATTATGGAGTGTAGGCAGAGGGGTTTCTTTGCGCTCACACACACACACACACACACACACACACACACACACACACACACACACCTGTACATACGAGACAGTCTATAATCCCACCTGTCCCTAGGGATCCTTAGATCCCATAATTTCCCAGGGTCTTTTTTCTTTTTTTTGAGATGAACATGGATATCCCATCAGTACTTTTCTCTGTTCCTCCCCCTCCTCCCAGTACAGTACTCGAACACGAGCGGGGGACAAAGGCACATCACTCTCCTATTTCTGGACCTGATTAATGGGATTTAGTTGCCGTCTTGAATACGTTCGAAACTATAAACAGAATCTAATGACCTACGTCAAACGTTCGAAACTGTAACCTGAATTTAGGGACCCACGTGAAACCCAGATCATATTTCCAGCTTTCCTATATTGCGCGATGATATTTCTCTCTCTCTCTCTCTCTCTCTCTCTCTCTCTCTCTCTCTCTCTCTCTCTCTCTCTCTCTCTCTCTCTCTCTCTCTCCCAGGGACCATTGACCACCCTCTCCCTTCCCTGATATATCGGTGTTTGATTCTCCAACAGCATTATAGTTGTCCATCATCCCAGGCTTGTTTCACGCCCGCCCTTCCATTCATCTCTACCTTCCACATGCCACCCCCTTACTCTGGTTGGCTCCTTCCCCTCCCTGCCTCTCCTCTCCTCCCCACTCCACGTGTTGCGACCTCCCATCTATCATTTATTGCCTACCCATTCAGGGGGGGAGCTGTTTTCTCTCCCGTGCGAGGCATGTCTTCCCGCTTTAGAGTTAGAGAATAGTAAAGATGTTTCGTTCTCTGGCCAGGGAAAGAGTGCGAGTGTATTGTTGGTAAGCGGTGTTGCTCAGCTCCACTTCCTGATCGCAGTGAATTTTTGGATGGTTTTTGAAGGTATTATATACATGGATTTATTTTTTCACACTTATTCGCCGTTCTCCGCGTAACGAGGTAGCGCCAGGGTCAAAAGAAGACGGCTTCATTTTGCTCTCATCCACTCTCTCGCTGTCGTGTTATGACGCATCGAAAGCAGAGCTCTTCCTGCACAGCAGCCAAGTCCAAATAGACCTTTCTGTAATTTTTCCAGACTGTCACATGTTCTGCTTCAACCCGTTGTAATCAGGTCGACCCCTGTATACCACATCTGTCCAGTTCGATGTATCCCACGCACGCCTCACACGCTCCTGAATGTTCGGTCTCTTAAAACTCGAAGCATTTTTGTCTTGTTGTAGTTTACTTTCTCTTTGTTCCCTCTACTTCTAATATGTATACAATCTTCATCAGCTTCTCCTCACTCATCCTCTCCACGCGTCCACACCGTATCAGCATATCCTCTTCATCTCTCTCCTACATACTCTCCCTATGAGCACCTTTCTTTTATTACCCTATTATTTCTTACTCTGTCGGTCTTTCTCGCATCACAAATTGTCCTCATGCATTTCAAGCATATATATATATATATATATATATATATATATATATATATATATATATATATATATATATATATATTCCTGGTAAATTATATGGGAGGGTATTGATTGAGAGGGTGAAGGCATGTACAGAGCATCAGATTGGGGAAGAGCAGTGTGGTTTCAGAAGTGGTAGAGGATGTGTGGATCAGGTGTTTGCTTTGAAGAATGTATGTGAGAAATACTTAGAAAAGCAAATGGATTTGTATGTAGCATTTATGGATCTGGAGAAGGCATATGATAGAGTTGATAGAGATGCTCTGTGGAAGGTATTAAGAATATATGGTGTGGGAGGCAAGTTGTTAGAAGCAGTGAAAAGTTTTTATCGAGGATGTAAGGCATGTGTACGTGTAGGAAGAGAGGAAAGTGATTGGTTCTCAGTGAATGTAGGTTTGCGGCAGGGGTGTGTGATGTCTCCATGGTTGTTTAATTTGTTTATGGATGGGGTTGTTAGGGAGGTAAATGCAAGAGTTTTGGAAAGAGGGGCAAGTATGAAGTCTGTTGGGGATGAGAGAGCTTGGGAAGTGAGTCAGTTGTTGTTCGCTGATGATACAGCGCTGGTGGCGGATTCATGTGAGAAACTGCAGAAGCTGGTGACGGAGTTTGGTAAAGTGTGTGGAAGAAGAAAGTTAAGAGTGAATGTCAATAAGAGCAAGGTTATTAGGTACAGTAGGGTTGAGGGTCAAGTCAATTGGGAGGTGAGTTTGAATGGTGAGAGGCTGGAGGAAGTGAAGTGTTTTAGATATCTGGGAGTGGATCTGTCAGTGGATGGAACCATGGAAGCGGAAGTGGATCATAGGGTGGGGGAGGGGGCGAAAATTTTGGGAGCCTTGAAAAATGTGTGGAAGTCGAGAACATTATCTCGGAAAGCAAAAATGGGTATGTTTGAAGGAATAGTGGTTCCAACAATGTTGTATGGTTGCGAGGCGTGGGCTATGGATAGAGTTGTGCGCAGGAGGATGGATGTGCTGGAAATGAGATGTTTGAGGACAACGTGTGGTGTGAGGTGGTTTGATCGAGTAAGTAACGTAAGGGTAAGAGGGATGTGTGGAAATAAAAAGAGCGTGGTTGAGAGAGCAGAAGAGGGTGTTTTGAAGTGGTTTGGGCACATGGAGAGAATGAGTGAGGAAAGATTGACCAAGAGGATATATGTGTCGGAGGTGGAGGGAACGAGGAGAAGAGGGAGACCAAATTGGAGGTGGAAAGATGGAGTGAAAAGGATTTTGTGTGATCGGGGCCTGAACATGCAGGAGGGTGAAAGGAGGGCAAGGAATAGAGTGAATTGGAGCGATGTGGTATACAGGGGTTGACGTGCTGTCAGTGGATTGAATCAAGGCATGTGAAGCGTCTGGGGTAAACCATGGAAAGCTGTGTAGGTATGTATATTGCGTGTGTGGACGTGTGTATGTACATGTGTATGGGGGGGGTTGGGCCATTTCTTTCGTCTGTTTCCTTGCGCTACCTCGCAAACGCGGGAGACAGCGACAAAGTATAAAAAAAAAAAAAAAAAAAAAAAAAATATATATATATATACTTTTTCTTTCATACTATTCGCCATTTCCCGCATTAGCGAGGTAGCGTTAAGAACAGAGGACTGGGCCTTTGAGGGAATATCCTCACCTGGCCCCCTTCTCTGTTCCTTCTTTTGGAAAATTAAAAAAAAATGAGAGGGGAGGATTTCCAGCCCCCCTCTCCTTACCCTTTTAGTCGCCTTCTACGACACGCAGGGAATACGTGGGAAGTATTATTTCTCCCCTATCCCCAGGGATAATATATATATATATATATATATATATATATATATATATATATATATATATATATATATATATATGTAAAGAAGAAATAAAGGAAATATCTTTGACCTGCTTCTTCTGCTGTAACGTTTAGAAAGTAATAATATAGAAGGGGAGAAATCCCAGCGGAACAAACCTCCCCCTCCATTAACTGTGTAATGTTCATGTTCCCAGGGAAGACATTAGAGAATAAGACGTAGTAACACTTTTTTTTTTCTCTCTTATAAACGTCAGCTGAAATATCTCTTCTTCTATCATCGCCGTTTTCTTCTCGTTCCCTTTGATCAAGGAAATAGAAAGATTAACTGAAATATTGTCTTAAAATCAAAGGTTCCAGTCACCAATAGTAGTTGTTAAGTGTCCGCCACTGCTTCTGAAAACAGACACGAGCTGATGATAACTCAGCTGGCGGTGACCTCGCTAGATCGCTGTGTTGAGGTGCTTGATCGATTCAGTGGCCTGAGGGGGCCGGCCCCATGGCTGTTTGAAATCGAAGAGAATTCTTCCCTGTGTCCCAGTGTTCTGGAACGAATCTTGGGGGGAAAATGAATGTATTAGTTTAAGATTTCAGTATTTTTATAACTCTTATTTTTCATATAGTCTTCAACACTGCTTGATTTTGAAAACACTTGTTCATTCATTTATAAGCGAAGGCGAGCACACATTGTCGCAACACTCTGACTGCCCACTATACTCTTCTAGTCTGTAAATTTCACTTTCTGGATGTTTGCTCACGTCACAAACCTTGAAGAACTCTTTGACTTTCTTTAATCTGCGCATTTGACGGAATTCAGAGTTTTGGATATTGTCATTAACCTTCCTGTGCTTGGTCTGCTGTCTGACAGAACCTTTACAGCCTCAGAACATGATGGCCAAACTGGTCAGCCAAGTCTGTGTCTGAGGATAGCTGGAGGCGGGAAAACGAAAGGCTTTAACAATACAAGGCACATGTGGGTCAACACGAATGTCTGAGAAAGAGTTCTGGTGAAGTATACAACATGCAGGTGGGTCTCCCTCATACGAACTGTCGTCTGGTTCAGGAAGATGTGGGTCCTGGAGGAGGAGGAGGAGGAGGAGTCCATCTTTCATTGGTGTCTGTGGCCTGAAACCCAAGAGCGCATTGAGCAGAAAGTTTTCCTCCGGCTTGTGGAATTATGCACACAAAACTGTCTCACACCCACCTCTGGGGCGGAGGTGTTGATCTCGCACTTACAATGGGTTGAGAAAGAAAGATTCCCCTGAGCTCTTTCCCTGAGGGAGTCCACTTAGACAAGGATTTTGCTCCTCTTGCCAAGTTATCCTACATCATCCACGAACGACGTGTTAAGGTCATGGTTCAAGCTGTTGTTTACGATTGCTTTGCTGGTGGCTAGGCGGAGGATAGGACAAGCAAAAAGGGAGGGAGGGGATCACCTTGATGGACTACCTCAGCTGAATCGATTTCATGCTCGCCGAAATGGGCGAGACGATGATCCTCTGTAGCGGCTATGCAGCCAAGGCAGGAGGAGGGAGGAGGAAGACTCTTGTCATGCTCTCATGTTAGCGTCTTTTCTTGTCACAAGTGTGAAAGTGTGTTGTGGAATTTGAATTGAACGTTGGCAAGGCTACGAGAGTAGAGAGGAGGAGCTGCCGCTTCACATCCTCAGTGGGATGTTGTTTACTGCCGACGCTATTGTCGCCGTCCCGGTTACAAGACAGCGTAGGCTACTGGCGACGGCAATGCGTCTAATGCCGCCATTCTTCTTCCTTAATGTACAGAGGAAAACACACAAGAGATGGGACTTGGCGGGGAGGGAAGCGCGCTGGAGTCACGCTTGCGAAACGAATGTTGACGAAAGTGATCAACCCTCCGTCAGGAGGTGGGTTCATGGAGACCAGGCTAGTACTAGGCGTAGTTAACCCATGTCTGTGTTGTAGTTGGATTATTATCATATCTGTGAAAGCCGCTCCTGCCTGACCCAGAGGAGAGGAGTGTAAGACTGCCTCACATACCCGCCAGCGGTGGGGAAGGGGCCGTCTCGAGGGGGCCATTATTGTCGCTGGATGGCTGCGCTGGGCGTTTCACTCGGAGGGTCATGAGCCCCGGTAA
>NC_092224.1:79278649-79291149 GCF_036320965.1 Panulirus ornatus | reverse complement strand
GTGTGTGCGTGTGTGTGTGTGTGTGTGTGTGTGTGTGTGTGTGTGTGTGCGTGTGTGTGTGTGTGTGTGTGTGTGTGTGTGTGTGTGTGTGTGTAGCAAATGATAACTTTTCCCTCGGTTCTGTTCCTCTGAACTCCCCCTAGGTTGCCGATGTAGTTCAACCCATTGAGGTCTTTTCAGTTCTCTCTCTCTCTCTCTCTCTCTCTCTCTCTCTCTCTCTCTCTCTCTCTCTCTCTCTCTCTCTCTCTCTCTCTCTCTCTCCAGTGCATTTAAATGACTTATTCAGCTTCTGCAGCCTCGCATTCTACTAAGCCGTTGCATCACGTACGCTCCCGGGTACGGCTTGCGAATACTTCGCAGACCATCGGCTCCTAACGTGTATTTCACACATCATCTGCAATGCAGTATAATGTATGATTGTATCCTGAACTGACTGGGTTGCGAAGGACGCAGTGAAACACGCGCTGCTCACCAGGGTATCCTCCTCAAACGTGTCGACTGCTGTCTTCCTCAGGATGTATCCATCAGTGGTGAGGACAGGCTGTTAGAAGCCTTGGGGAAACATATCCTGATTACCCCTCCTCTCGCTGGATCCCTCTGCCTCTCCTCAGTTGAGTCCTTGTATCCGTCAGGATGACCAACGTTCAGGATCGAGGACGGGTCTCTGAGACGCTCTTAGCCATCTTCCTACCTCCCACTCTGATGTTATCTTGCCCCCTTGGACGCACACCTGCCACCATAGCACCGCGTCAAATACCAATAGAAAATGGATATGATCTACCATTCCCTCTTTCCTCTGTATCAGTCTGGTGTCTCTTACGTGTATGTGTGAGGCTACTCACACCAGATCATCCGTCTCTAGTTCAAATCTTCGCGTTGTTCAAAAGTCTTAGTTAATTCTGGTCCTCTAGCAAAGCGGAATGATGGAGCGCGCTTGTGGCATTCCATTCATACGTCCCAGTATTGTGTACACAATATCCTCTGTTTGACTGACTGGATATGCATCACACTTATACAACGAATTAATCATGCAAAGTCCTGCTTCCGTCGGAGTTTTCGAGGTCGAAGGTCAAGGTCACAAAATCCTTGTACTCTCCCACCAGTTTATGCTTGTATACACGATAACTAATGACTGGGTGAATGATTATGAGCCATGCTTGTTCTACAGGTGCAGCATACAGGGTCCCACTGATTATCAACCTTCGCCATGCTAGGATCAGAGGTCAAGGTCATGAGTTCTTCAGTACGAATAGAGTGCTATGAAACAGGTGTTCACACTACCTCACGACCAGCTGATTGAACTTTGGCCAGACTTACGCTACAGATGTTGCATTCAGAACTCTGCTTGTAAATAAGATTTTGCATTAAGGGAGGTCAAAGGTAAAGGTCATATGTGTAGGGAAAACACAGTGCTGGTAGAAAGACCAGGTTTTGATACCACAGTTACACTGTGGACATTGCTACGTCAGGAAACTGTTGAATGTCGGGGGTCAGTGACATTTCACGTACACCACATTGTTCGTCACTGATCAAATGCACAGTGTCTGAAGAACTGTGGATGAATACTGACCAAACCTGTACCAGAGATGATGGAGAGTTTCACAATTTAATAACGTATGAACGTATTGGGGTCAAAGGTCAGAGTTATAAGGTCATGTGAACTAAAATGTTCCTGATGCTTATGCAATATCCCGTTGGGTGACTGGGTTAATCATAAATTGATATAAAAATCTTAAATTTTTGGTGTTGAACACGTTAGATGTTAATAGATACTTGTTTACATAACATCAGGGGATTTAGTGAAGGGATCTAGTGAACAAATACTACATACAAAAGTCTTATGTTTCGTTGTGTTCTTTCGTTCTCGAACATTTGGTGCAAAAGGTCAGAATAACTCGACCCCCATTATTAGAGAGTTATACAACCACATACGAGGGACCACAGGTGTTCTACACACACAAGTTATATATATATATATATGTTCTAAAGATTATATTGATCGTCGTGTGTGAGATGCACGTGAGCGACACCAGTACAGGCAGTGTGAGAGGCTTGCCTCAGTAGCATCCTTACGTGTATGTTGGTATAAACGCTTTGGTAAACGCCCCGGGTGTGTGTGTGTGTGTGTGTGTGTGTTGGAGGGGGGGACTTAGTAGTATCAGTGTTGTCGTCATCTCTCCTGGCGTGGCTCAGCAAACTCGGTCGCGCACTCGTTCAATACCACCCTAGAGGAGGGGGAAGGGTGGGTTATACACACTCATCCCGATCCAGAGAATCTAATGCTTTTATCTAGTTATTTTAACGTTACAGTATCGTCTTTAGCAGTATCAGTTTTTTTTTACGTGATGTTCGTCCGTTCGTCCATCTCCTCATACCGTCATTTTTTTTTTCTTTTATTCTAAGCTGCGTAATGTTAACTGATTAACTCGCGTCGTTTCTTTCCCTTGCCTTTAGCCGTTCTTCCATCATCAGGCCTGTTTTTAACAAAAGCTGTTGCCTAGCGCTCAGCGCCTCCCTAAGGATCCTGTGACATGTTTTCGCACACGTATCTTAAGTCTGTCAAAATATCTGCACCTTATCCTTTACCTCCTCCTCCTCCTCCTCCTCCTCCTCCTCCTCCTCCTCCTCCTCCTCCCTCTCCTACTACGCCTCTTACTCCTCCCTTCCTCCCTCTCTCTCTCCCTCCCTCCTAGCCTATACATAATCATTTCTCAGTATCATGAACGCACTGCAGATTCCTTTCCATCTTCTCCATACCAAGTGTCTCTCACTCTCTCTCCTTATTTCGCCTGTTCATATTCAGTAAACCACGTCTTATTACCTTCAACTTATTTTCCTGCATCTGAAACCCCCACATACCTTCCCAGTGTACAGTCTACCCACGGTAAACCCACACTCACCATCGACACCATTTAGATTCGTTAATTACTCGGTAATTTGTAAGGAATTGTACCTTCTCCCTTCTTTACGACGGTCCTCGACTGCTGTATTATCGCATGGTTTCTCTATGGGCCATCCACTGTGAGCAACCATCGTTACGACGGCCGAAAAAAAACAAAAAAACTCACTAATCACATGGTCTGCTCTTTCTACGTCGTGGTGGCTTACACATAGCCTTCCCAACACCGATGGACCATCACCCCGTCACTCTCTCTCTCTCTCTCTCTCTCTCTCTCTCTCTCTCTCTCTCTCTCTCTCTCTCTCTCTCTCTCTCTCTCTCTCTCTCCAGGTAAGGACATTCTTAAATTGGAAGCAATGCGGCGAAGATCAGCTTGAAGTTAATTCCCTCCTCGCGTAAGAAACCAAATGAGGAAAGACTGGAAGAATTGAATTTCTTCTCCCTAAGCAAGAGGCGCCTCCAGGGGCAAATTGATAGAATGTTTCAGAACACTGAAAGGATTCAACAACGTCGATATTGAACATTTCTTTACAGTAGCGCCAACATTACCAACGAGAGGAAATGGATTAAAACTTAAGGTGTCACCGAGTCAGTCTGGACTGCATGAAGTATTTCTTTTTTTTACTAGCGACATTATTGAGGCGTGGAATAAACTCGCAGAAAATGTTGTCCAGAGCAACACCCTTAATATCTTCACAATTAAGCTTGCTCATCGCGTGTCACTCTCTGGTACTGAATAATTCATTTAATGAGTCATCATAACGCAGTGGTGTATCATGCTACCACCTCAACCACTGATCTCTCCCTGGTCATGTTGTGGTATCATACCAACATTGATTAACCCGCGTCACCTGCTCTGAGAGAGGAGATGAGAATCATTGTATCATTCTTCCACATCAGGAATAATATAGGCATGGTAAGTCGTGAGGCTGGAGCTCAAGTTTATCCTTAGTATTGTCTTTATAACATAAAGTGAAGGGATACATGTCGCTGGTGATGTGAAGCATGACATATTAATGTTCGTTCTATCTTATGACTTTCCTATAAACATTCCTTCAGGCTCATTACTCCTGCAAGGTATTTTTTCCACTTGGTTTTTCTTGCCGGCGTGTTACCGGAGGGAGTGGAGGGTGTGGAGTGAGCCTTTGCTTTGTTGTCCTTTTCTTCCACTGCTTATTATTTTGTCTTTGTTTTTAGCATTAAGGCCAAACCACCTCGACTGAACCTTGGGTCTGTGTGGTCTGTGTATCTATGTTTTTGTAACTCTGTCTCTGGTTGCTTCCAGGACAGACTAGTGCAATTAATATCACTATACCATTTCCATTAATCTTGTCCCATAGTTCCCCATCTCATTCTCTCAAATACACATTAACTTCCTCGTAGTCAAAATGCTCAATGTAATTAGTACAATCCTTGCTCTTACATTTAGTCACGAAAACCCTTTAATATATCTATCATTCCTCTGTCTTATCTACCACATTTATCCCCTGCTCTGCTGTTAGTTTCAGAATGTCTGTATATTACGGCAGCTTCTGTCACCTTGTTCGCTGCTGTGACCATTGAAAACCTACGTCGTCCAGATCTTCTTGAGTGAATGTTTCAACCTCCCCAAAGCATAATGCATCCCATACAATACACTGTAGTCCTTCTTCCCAGCTACCTCCCATGTCCCTTCTCCGGAGCTTAAACCCTCCAGGGACACACACACACACACACACACACACACACACACACACACACACACACACACACACACACACACACACACCCTCTGAATTCATCAACTCAGTGTCAGTCACCGTTACGATGTTTACATCACCTTCATCATCATCTTCACGAAATTCAGGTGTTTTGATACAATGTAAGACGAACTGTGTCACTGTTCACATGTACCTGTTCACCCAGTTTCCCTCCCTCCCTCCTCCATTACAGTCATCGTGGTCACTGTGCTCTTCTCTTCTGTTGCAGGTAAGGGTTCTTCACCGCGCCCCTCGTGAGCCTCCATGCCTCGGTAAGTTGAAGAAGATAAAGACTTGTGTCTTACTTCCGTAGATCTCCGAACTAATTTCCTCAGCTGACTTAACTTTATCCCTTATCTTCTTCAGCTCTTCCTCCCTCCCGTGTGTGTGTGTGTGTGCGAGGACGGGGTCTTACATTCTGGAAGTTGAATATTTACTTACCCATTTTCTTTTGCCATAAATATTAATCTTATTTTTTTTTCTAATGCTTTCTACATTCACTATGTCTTCGTTAAGTTTCTTTTCCACGCATACCACGTTGCCACCTACGAGCGTTTCTTCACAATCTCTCATTAACTCGTCTCCTAATTAGTTTCTTCGTTAATCCATTTTTATGACGTCGCTATCAACAAGTCAGATTGTTTTGAGGAACTTTTTTTTTTTTTTTCAAAGTTGTATTCATGTTCCCAACTTATCTCATCTAACTTGGCCAAGTTCTGTTCCCTCCCCCTGTAGCTCACTTTCCCTTCCGTCAAGTGGTATGATTCTTGTGTTGCCAGCCCTCAGGTCCTTCTCATTCCCAACGTGTGTTGTCACGTCAGAGCAGATGGCCAAGCTGGTGGTGCATGATAGATATCATTAACACATCCATGATAGTTTCGACTGTCTGCCTTCGTAACAGTTTGACCTGATGGAGTGTACTGGAGAGTTAAGGTCTGGTCTATCATGTCTACACAAGTCCCTTTGACAAGTTCCTTTGACTTGTAGATTCAGGACTGTGTGTGTGTCATAAATTGGCCTCATAAATTGGGAGTCATCCATTGGCCTCATTTCCATACGTTCCACATCTATCACTTTCATGTGGTCAGATTGAATTTTAACGACTGTATCTCCTGGCCAAAGCCGAAACTAATATCTTTGACGTTTTTTCCGCATGTTTAAACACTCCAATTTTTCTCTAATACGTTTATGTATCATAAGGTTTGCTTCACGTTCGTGCTGGGACGGTACCGGGCAAATGACTGGACCCTACCACAACGCCATTGGGGGAGAAAGGGGTGGGTCTAGGAGTGTAATGGAGGCGGCGTGGGGGAGGGGCTGGGAGGTGAGTCACTTGCTGTTTGCAGATGACACGGCGGGTATGGTGGCAGAGATGTTGAGATACCTGGGAGTGGACAAGACAATGGCTAGGACTATGGGAGCTGGAGTGAACCATGGGGTGGGTGAGGAGGCATAGGTCCTGCTTGGGTGCGTTGAGGAGTGAGGGGAAAGAGGATGTCACTGTCCGTGAGGGCAACGATGAGTATGTATGATGGCAGCGTAGTCCCATCGGTGCTGTATGGGTGTGAATTGTGGTCACAAAAAGCTATAAAAAAAAAGGATGGACGTGTGAGAAATGAAGTACCTCTAACCCAGTACGCTGTATGGTGAGGGTTGATTAAGAAGTGATGGTTGAGAGAGCTGGACAGGGTGTGTTGAAGTGATTTGGATATATGGAGAGGATGAGTGAGGAGAGATTGACTGTCATATGTGGAGGGAACATGGAGGAAGGGGAGACGAAGAACGAGATGGAATGATGGCGTAAATGATGCTTTGAGTCATCTGGGTTTATCTAGATGTGAGGCATGCTAGGGATAGAGCGAATTGGGATGATGTGGTATACAGGGAGCGACGTGTTATCAGTGAGCTGAACCCAATCATATGAAGAGGTTAAGTGGAGCCACGGGAAGGTCTGTAGGCTTAGGAACCTGGCTCCGGATGTGAGCAACTGAGTTCCATTTCTTCATCTGTTCCCTGGCGCTAACGCGGAGCACTATATATATATATATATATATATATATATATATATATATATATATATATATATATATATATATATATATAATTAACGTAGATGGCTGTAGAATAAATGTATATACCGTGAGTAACACACTCTACCACAGGAAATTACTCCAGCCAAGTGCTGTAAAGTTGTCTCGTAAATAGAATTAGCTGTGTTGTTTATTCCCATTTTCTGTGGACCAGGCGATCATAAAAACAAACAAAAGCCTCGCGGACGCCGTCAACTCCCACGAACTAAACAATGTCCCAAAAGTATTTTGTCTCCCCCCCCCCCTCAATTTTTTTATTGACTTGGGTTATAAAAATTCTTCCCCTTGCTATTGAAAGGAGTTTAATTTCCGATGGAAGTAATTAGTGAATGTCCTCCCCCCCCTCCTCCCCCAGTTCTTGTTGCAAAATTGCGGCAATTTCGAACAGTGGCAGATCCATCAGCGGGTCGGTGTGGCGGCACACACTCCCGCTCGTTAGTTTGGGCGGGAAAAACAAATTTCTTAATCACGATGGTACGACTCTCTAAGCACGACTGTACGACCCTAATGCACGACGGTACGACTCTTCAGCATGACGATTAGGCCATTCAGTACAAAGGTACGAACTTTAAGCACGACTGCACGACTCTTATGCATGACGGTACGACCCTTAAAGCACGACTGTACGACCCTTAAGTGCGATGGTGCGACCCTTCTTATACGACCCTTGAGCACGACAGTACGTCAGTATTACCCTGAAGTCCGTCGTGCTCCACGGTCGTGGTGTCGTACTCGAGGGCCGCGTCTGTCGTGTTCCAGGGTCGTGCTGTCGTACCCTGGGGTCGTACCTATGACGCTCCACTTTTGTGGCTGTCGTGTTCCAGGGTCGTGCCGTCGTACCCTAGGGTCGTACCTATGACGCTCCACGGTTTTAGCTGTCGTGCTCCATGGCCTTGTCTGCCGGCCTTCATGGTCGTGCTGCTGGGTCGTACCACCGCGCTCAAGGGGTTTGAAAACGGGATGGAAGTTGGGCTGGGAAAATCCATCTAGGTAATTACATTGGCCAATGATTGTACTATATTTCCTGCGTTACATATATTAAAGGGAAGTTGGTCAGTATTAAAGGGAAGTTGGTCAGTATTAAAGGGAAGTTGATCAGTATTAAAGGGAAGTTGGTCAGTATTAAAGGGAAGTTGATCAGTATTAAAGGGAAGTTGATCAGTATTAAAGGGAAGTTGGTCATTGGAGCTTCCTGACTGAATTATGAAATGAATTAACCTAACTGTATGGAAAGTTCAGTTGTATTTTAAGTACTTGTAACAATAGAGTAGAAGAGTTATTGTGAAACTAAAATACACACACACACACACACACACACACACACACACAACGTATAGGGCCACAATATTGTAAAACTCCCTCCCCGAACAGTGGAAAAAAAATAGACAATTACAAATAGGTAATTACGCGCCCACACAAATACGTATTTAAAGGATCATTAGCGTGAAGACTGAGGCATAATGAAGACATAGCTCAGCTCCCTCCAAACGTGGATGGTATTACCGGAGGGAGAAGCACGAAAGCAACTTACCTAATCGAGTTACGAGCCGCTGTCTTAACTTTACCACCACCACCACACGTTCGCTGCGCCAAAGTAACTCAGTACTCTTTAGAAAAATGGCCACGCTCGTATCCCTCCCCCACAACACCCCCTGGCGCCATCTAGCATCTCCCAGTCGACATTTTCAACATGTCGTGATGCCACTTCAGTGGACATTATCGAACATACGACGGATGGACACTCATCTGTTTAATGGATGACGTAAATGAAAGACCGAATATGTCTAACGTAAACAAAAGAAAAAGGAAAATGTCTGGGGAAAATGTCCCTTTGTTTTGGTTTTGTGTTCCGTGTCAAGATTCCGTCGAGCCACGGAGATGGCGTCGGGAGGTGGACGATCGTGACGGTCGTGGCGTGAGTTGGAGGACGACCACACTGGAGGTAGTCAGGGTTGGTGGTGGTGGTGGAGTGGATGGGCAGGACGATGACCACACGCTGGAGGAACAGCATCAGGGTGGTGGTGGAGTGTGTGGTGGAGGAGGACGACCACCACACTGGAGGCGGTAGCGTCAGGATGGTGGTGGAGTGTGTGGTACTATGTGTGGAGGACGACCACACTGGAGGCAGCAGCGTCAGGGGGGAAACTAGTGCTACCCCACATCATTGGCGCTTTAGGGCTATATTGACTTGCTGAGGATTGCTGCCTCAGGGACGGTACCTCAAAGGTATTATATATGATTTGGGACATAACGAGATGGAAATGCATTTGGCCTGTGAAATAACGAGATGGGATTGTATGTCGGGGTTGTAGGCTTGTGCCTTGATCCACTAGGACACTCAGGTTATGACGTCAGGATACGATGCCCTCAGTGGAAGAGCTGCTCACACACTCCAGCATGGGTAGTACCTCCCTCACATTGGAGGATGTATTATATATATATATATATATATATATATATATATATATATATATATATATATATATATATATATATATATATATATATATATCTGCAGCATGTTTCCTTAGAATAGCTTGTATATGGATGTTATGTATTAAGAGGAAAACTCACTTGAACAGCTACGCTTGGTTAGGTATCAGAAGGAACACTCGCTGGAATAGCTTCGCGTGTTTAGGTACCAGAAGGAACACTCACTGGAATAGCTACGCGTGGTTAGGTATCAGAAGGAATACTCACTGGAATAGCCACACGTCGATATCATGCTTACGTGGGACTAGTCACAGAAATAGCCACACACATGATGTATCATTGGATGTCTGGCATAGTTTGAAACAGCCACACGAGAATGTCATTGTCAGTAGAAAAACTCGCTGGAACAGCTACATGCTGGGCGGGGGGAATGTATTAGTAGGATCACTCATTGGAACGTCCACACACAGATATCATATTTCCGTAGGGCCACTCACTGGAACAGCCAAATGTAAGCGGATGTCATTAGCAGTAGGACCACTCATCGGAACAGCGCCGCACGCAGTGGATGTCATCATGGGTAGGAACACTTGCTGGAAGAGCCTTACTGGAAGACCCCACATGATAACTGTGAGCCCAGGATGGACGAGAGTCGTACACCGATATATAGAAAAGAGGAAGACTTTTTTTTTTTTTTTAAGATCTCCATAAACGCCAGAGGGAGGGATCGCTCAGCAGACGAGCAGCGTAGTGACCACCACCGCCAAGTGAGGTAGCTGGGAGAGGATGTCAGGTAGCTGGGAGAGGATGTCAGGTAGCTGGGAGAGGATGTCAGGTAGCTGGGAGAGGATGTCACCCAGCTGTGTGATCACGGTCTGGTAATGCCACAAGTACACACATCGACACGGGAATGGCGGTCACCCGCGGACGCAGCCTGGGAGGAGAAGAATTACCGCAGGACGCATCACACCAGCTGGTGCGTCCGCTAAGGGGATTCACTCATCTTGACTCACGGTAGTCATGTAAGTGGACAGTTGTTCGTAGGTGAGTCACGGGGATGTCATATCAAGTGGAGGATTTGCTACCAGAAGACGGCGTCAGGCACTGCACTAGCCACCACATCCTACCGTCAGGATGGTTAGTGCCAGGGAAAAAAAAAGAAAATATCTGTGAAACCAACACGTGAAGTAAACAGTGTGGCCATGACGTAGAAAACCTCGTAAAAGACGTCATTTAGAGACCACTTCAGGAAGGTTTAGTTCCTGGAACACTCTCAAGAGGACGCCAGCACAAAAGCCTTCGCTCACCAGGGGAAAAATAATTATATATATATATATATATATATATATATATATATATATATATATATATATATATATATATATAAAGAGTGTCCAGTAAAAAAAAAACTCATGCGCTGGAACACCTGGAATAAGGAACGCTCGCAGAGTGGACCATGTCCCACAATAATACGACTGGAAGACGCGTACGAAACTAATCACACCAGTAGAGACACACTCATCAGAACAGCTGCGAAGTATGGAAGCTACTCGCTGAAAACTCTTCTATTCTGCTGTAATCCCATGATGGAACCATCAGTGGTGACACTTGAGAACAACCCCATTAGAACGAAAAGAGTTAAGGGGGCTTATACACCGAAATGCGCATGAAGGGCACCAGTAGTGGCAAACCCACTCACTGGAATAGCCTCCATAAGGCCACACACTTGAACAGCCTTAGGAATAACCTAGGCTGGCCACACATTCAAACAGCCCCATAGGGATATTAACCCAAGCAGGGCCACACACTGGAACAGCCTCAGAGATATCAAACCTGACTTAGCAACATTAGAACATCCCCATAGGAATATCACCTAAGGTAGAGCCACACACTGGAACAGCCCCGTATGAATATCAACCCAAGCAGGGCCACACACGGGAACAGCCTCACAGGGATATCGACCCTGGCAGGGTCACATACTGGAACAGCCTCATAGGGATAACCCTAACAGTGCACACACTGGAACAGCCCCTTAAGGCTATCAGCACTGGCAGGGCACACACACTGGAACAGCCCCATATGGCTATCAACCGTAGCAGGGCCACACACTGGAACAGCCCCCATAGGGATAACACTGGCAGTGCCACACACTAGAACAGCCGTATCAAGATGTCAACACTGGAGGGAGTTGGTAAATATGTACCCAACGTTTTTGTCGACTCCCCCCTCTTAATTATATAAAGTTAAATGTGTGGAAACTTTAACGAGGGAGACTTTTTCTTCCCCCAAGGACACACTGAGTCTTTTTGATGAGAAATAATGAGCAACGGGAAATTTTGGTCTCATTTCTATAATTCCCTAGAACGTTCCCCCCTGCTGTTCACGCCCAGTGTAGGAGCTGGACGGTATACGTTGTACCATTGGGACAAGTGTAGGGGGACTTACCGTCGTGGTGTGGTGGGTTAGTGCTGCTGACCATGACTTTATTCACGGGCCGTCCAAGGTCGAATCTCGGTCGTGGCAGCTGGTCCACAGTTAACCCAGCTGTTCATCCTCCCGTAGGCGCTGGTCGATAAAGTAGGTATCTGGCTTAGGCAAGAATATATATATATATATATATATATATATATATATATATATATATATATATATATATGCTTTCTCTGTATTGCTACAAATATTGTGTCATTAATTTACCGTAAAAGTATGTAGATCAGAGGATACTGTTGCATGTGTACCCCCCCCCCCCCCCCCCCCGACGGCGGAATGTAAAATGTTGCTTTTAAGAGGGTTGAAAATATTCCTGTAGTCTCGCCACAAAGTCGCCGGTGTTAGAACCTTACGAGTGCATGTTTCTTGACTTAAAAGAAAAAAAATATTATCTGAATGTTTTCTTACCAAAGATGCTCATGTGGTTCAAACCTGAGGATTATGAGTTCTTTGTGGGTTCTTCTTCTTCTGCTGCTGCTTCTTCTTCTTCTGTTTCTGCTTCTTCTTCTTCTTTTACAGAAAGTTGCTGGTTACGTCTAGTGTTGGATGTGGCGGGATATTATTATTATTTGACACTTCTTTCTTTCCTCTTTTTGTCTTTGATATACTGCACCAGGTCTTTACTCCTGGGCCGATTTGTGTCAGACTTAGCACAGTCAAGGACTTGAGATCTACAACGCTTCTTAACGAAGCTGTTTCGAGTCCCTTGTCTCGAGAAAGTCGGCACGCCATCGACGACGAGACGCATACTGAAGCTTCGAAACTTCAGGGTGTCACCAGACCTTTGTGTGCGAGACTGTACAGTACTTGACCAGCGCCATCTTGGCGTGTGTGGAGTCTCATGTCTCC